>NW_019733841.1:544466-659602 GCF_002891405.2 Cryptotermes secundus | reverse complement strand
CACTGCTCTGTTGTTTTTTAGTGATGCTCGATGGCTTTCAAGAGGTAAGGTATTAAAGAGAATGTTTAAGCTGAGGCATGAGGTGTTCTGTTTTTTAAATGGGAAAAATCACTCACTGGCAGACAGTTTCAACAACAAAGATTTTTTATTGAAAATGGCTTACTTTACAGATATATTTGAGAAACTAAATATCCTCAACACTTCACTTCAAGGGAATGAAGCAACTGTACTTTCTTGGAATGACAAAGCGAAGGCATTCATGAGAAAATTAGAGCTCTGGAGAAACAGTATGGAAAGTGACACACTAGACATGTCCCCTACTCTAGTGTCAATGGTACAAGACACTGATAATCCAGTGCTTCCAATGGACATAAAAAGCTGCCTACTTGATCATCTCATAATGTTGAAAGTTCATTTCGAAAAATACTTTTGCAATGATTTTGATAAATTTAATTGGATTAAAAATCCATTCGAAAATGCTCCTGGGCCATCATCTCTGAATGTAAATGAGCAAGAACAACTCATCGATCTCACTAGCGATACTTCATTAAAAAGTAAATTTAAGGAATTGTCTTTGTTGGAGTTCTGGATACATATTGGCAAGGAATTCCCAACTTTGAGCCAAAAGGCATTGAAGATACTGATTCCTTTCGCAACAACTTACTTATGCGAGACAGGCTTTTCTGCTTTGGCAGCTATAAAGTCAAAGTATTGTTCAAGGCTAAATATTGCTAAAGAAGTTACAGTGGCTATTTCTGATATTACACCACATTTTGATAAACTTTGTTCTCAAAAGCAGGCCCATCCATCACACTGAAGTTTGACATTTAAATGTTTGATTTTCTTTGCAGAAAAAAAATTAAATACTTGTTAGTTAAATATCGTTTCATTTCAATACATATTTTGGTTAACTGGAAGTGTTAAAACTAATTTTTATTGATGGCCTAATATTGTGATACTTTAATTTTGAGTAAAAAAACTGCTAAATAGTATGTATAAAAACACAAAATAAACTGAATAAAACGTCAAACACACCATGACTTCTATTTTGTTAAAAAGAAACAGGCTGGGGGCCTGAGAGTATTTTTTCTCTTGTCAGGGGGGGCTCAGAGGTAAAAAGTTTGAGAACCACTGATCTAAATGTGTAAGTATGTGGGATGTTCCCACAATAGGTGACCCAACGGTAATGGGATCAAAGAATGTGATAAGATGGTGTAACAATTTTCATAATGTCAATCTTAATATTCACCCTTGCCCACTGACAAGTTGTTGCTTTATTTACAGAATACACAATAAATACTGCAGACATACATTTATTACAAATTCATTAGTAAAAAAATAATTGGCAGTAACAGCTTATCAGGAAGACAAACTCAAGATTTATATTTCGGCCTTGTGGGTTATGACGCAGTGCAGTCCGGTAGGTGGGTATCCACCCACAAGACTACATGGTGTCATAATCCAGAAGGCCACAGTATGAATCTTCACCATCGTGAAAACCTCAGATCTCACAAATATAAGATATTCTCCGGAGAGGGAGATTTTCAATTCATGAATAACTTGCTGGCACCTAATGGTAATGAATGATAAGCCAGAACTTGGATCAAAATGTAACCCAATTTCTTAATGGAGCCAACTTGATATTTCAGTGTCATTTCTTATTTTAAAATGTCAAAGTTCCAACTCAGATCTACACATACCAAGTTCACTAATNAAAAAAAAAAAAAAAAAAAAACTACATATCATTAACAGAACTAAGGTTAATCAGAAAATGGGAACAGAGGTTTTTCTATTATTTTGACAGTGTAATGACTTCATATTACATAAGAACCTACATCTTCAGCCTTCATATTATGCATTAATATTATCTGAGGTTATGTCCTACAAATTTTATGTAGACAAAATCTGTACTTAGTTAAAAAACTAGTATTAGTAAGAGTAGTAGTCTGAAACACATTTCTGTGCTAAGGGTGACATTCTGGCATCTTTTGGTGTGCCCAATAAATTCTGGCCATTTATACCACTTAACTCTGCTGACGGGCTCGTGAGATCTTCTTACTCTTATCATTGGTCTTAGGAGGAGGTGGTCTATCTGCAGAAACATGGCGGTTGTACACACTATGACAAAAGAAGGGAAGTATTACACTATACAACTGACGCAGAATGAAATTATTTCCAAGTACAGTTATGTACTGTTCCCTTGATGATTATTTATGCAATCATGACAAGGAAGTCCAAAAGCACCTTACAGAGTGAAATAAAAAGTTGACATTTTTTCTTACATATAATGTATATCTTCTGCCTGGGCATATGCAATTGCAAAATGAGAACACATTCACACAGATGACAGGACAGTAGCAATGGGTAGCAACAGTAGCAACTTCAGATGCATACACTTCACCCTCTTATTGCTAAGTCTACCACAGAACTGGGGCAAGTGGTAGTGGAGTTGGTTGAGGCACTATGCTACAAGTCGGAAGGTTGCGGGTTTGAGTCCTGATGAGGTGGATTTTTTTCAGCTGACATAATCCTTCCAGCTGCACTATGGCCCTGGGGTCGACTCAGCCTCTAACAGAAATGAGTACCAGGCATCTTCCTGGTGGGTAAAGGGCAGCCGGCGCATAAGGCTGACAGCCTTGCTACTATCTGTGAGCTGACGTCTAGATTATGTGGGACCCTCAACGTCTCACAACCCTACAGGCTTCCATGGCCTGTTACAGGGATAGCTTTACCACAGAATTACCTGACAGAACGGGAAAGTCTGCCTGGAGGGTAAATGCAGTTGCATGGAAAAACCCACAACACTTTCCTCAAATGACCTCCAAACAACAAGTGCACATTATTTGAAGGCCTGTACTTTCCTCTAAACTAATATAAGAATAAAGAAGTGCTCTCTTTGGGTGTGGTGGCTGTAATGCAAGTTTCCTGAGCCGGTCTAGTCAATATGTGGCATGCAAAGGGTTATTAAGTTTTCCTGTTATACTAATGATTTTATTGAAATATTGTGTTTCAGGAAAACATCTCCAAGACAAACATATATCCATAATGAATTCCTATAATTTGTATTCAAAACATTTTTACCTTGATAAATACATGGCAAGAGATACCCAAAAATCTATTTAGATCCTGAAGGTAATACAGACTTTAAATGAATGCTAGTGAATGAATTTAATATATAGTAATACTTGTGTAACAGAAATACCATATACTGACTGCATAAAAAAGTGTGAAACTACAAAAAAGATAAACAGGTACCAGACCTCTTACCCAGCAAGCTTGGGATCCAAGCTGGATTTTACACATATCTAGTCCTACGCGTATACTGTATTTAAAATACACAGTAAATCACAAAGTCATACCTACCAAATCATCATCCACAATTGTGCTTTCAAGACTGTGCCTGTTCGATTTACATTCATAAATTAAACCTCATTTAAAACAATTCAGCATCTGGATTTGCAATTGGTGTAGAAACATGAGTAAGTAACCTCAATATATGGCCATGCCATAGCTCAAGCGGTTAGTCACTGGCTTCCCACCATGGCAGCCCGGGTTCAATCCCGGGTCTGGTCAAGTGGGATTTGTGGTGGACAAAGTGGCGCTGGGGCAGATTTTCTCCGAGTACTTCGGTTTCCCCTGCCAATCTTCATTCCACCAATTGCTCCACAATCACCCTCACCTATCATCTGGGTCTGGTACAATAGGCCAGAAGTGGCTGCAGTACAAGGGACTTAGTCCCACCCCACTAGCATTAAAAAAAATATATAAAAACCTCAAAAATCATAACAGAAACAAGTATACCTACAAAAGGGTATGCTTGAACTGAAGAGGACTACATGCCCCCAGCACATGACACATCAGCAGCTTAAATCCCCTAGAACAATCCTTGAGAGACTAAGTTAAAATCTGATAACACCATCAGAAAATATGTTAAATATTCAATACATAAAGCCTCAGAAATGCAAAGCAAATTTGTGAGGTCTTCCCTGTTCATTTATGGGAAGGAACAATTTAAATCTGCATCAACCAAATGTTACTTCAGATCAAATAAAACCAGTTATTTTATCATCACTCTAACATGGGTATCTTTTTAATGCACAGATGGAGATACTCACTATCTGTATGTTTCTGTGCGGATGTAATCCATCACATGGGACACTCCCACCTGGAGCTGATCTGCAATAGGTGTCACCCACGGGTTGTTCTCCATCTTCAGAACAGACTTGCTGCTGACCAGGTCAAGGTTGCCTGCAAAATGTAATGGAACCAAGTGATGATAATGAATGGGAAGTGTCAGCTGGAAAACAATTAGTGCACAGCATCAGAATCAGTCACAAGAATAACGTGAAGCAAAGAGTCAAACTGTTGCATCTGTACCTCAAAATGCACTTACTCAGGTGTGGTAAGAATTGGAATACTGGTTAAGACCTGTGCAGAGTGATGAGCAGGCCTCACACTGAACTTTACAATACAATACTACATACATAAGGAGTGGGCCTAATTACTGGCCCTTGCACTGCGACCTTTAATGATCTATTGTGCATACTCCTTCATGTTAACCCTTCAACAGTCCTACACTTCAAATAAGTGCAGGATTTTGCTTATGACAGTCATCAGGTTCCATAAAATAGTGGGACTGGTGGCAAAATCGTAAATAAGCTACAGCCACCCACTCGCATAGGATGTGTGTGGCTAATCACCTTTTTTTGAGGCACCTTTTGCACAGAGGACCTTCTGGCCGCACTATGGCCCTGGGGTTCACTCAGCCTCTAACAGAAAGGAGCACCAGCAATTAAATAAATAATTTTCCTAGGGAGTAAAGCGCGGCCGGCGCGTAAGGCTGACAGCCTTACTGCCATCTTTGAGCCGATTGTCTAGATAATGTGGGACCCTCAACATCTCGTAACCCTATGGGCCTTCATGGCCTGTTACAGGGATAGCTTGCTTGCTTGCTTGCTTGCTTGCACTGAGGACTGTTTGTCAATTCCATTTTGAAAAGGTGTCCTTTTTGGTGACAGTGTCCTATAACTAGACCTACCACCCACTGTAACTGGTTTCTATTTACACTTAGCAGTTTCTTGCCTCTTCTCGCAGTGTCCTTGTATGAGTCCCTCTTGCCTATTTGAATCCTGTAATGGATTCCCAGTGTTTTGTTATGGTCTCTGCTCAGGCCACGCCATAGCTAAAGCAGTTAGTCGCTGGCTTCCCACCATGGCGGCCCGGGTTCAATCCCAGGTCTGGTCAAGTGGGATTTGTGGTGGACAAAGTGGCGCTGGGGCAGGTTTTCTCCAAGTACTTCGGTTTCCTCTGCCAATCTTCATTCCACCAATTACTCCACAATCACCCTCACCTATCATCTGGGTCTGGTACAATAGGCCAGAAGTGGCCACAGTACAAGGGACTTAGTCCCACCCCACTAACAAAAAGAAGAATAAGAAATAATGGTCTCTGCTTGGCCCTGACAGCTTTGTTGGCAACTCATACTGAGATGCTGCAAGCTGGTTCAGGCCCTATGAACAGACATTTGGCTTTCAATTTTGCCAGTTGATCAACAGTTTTGTTACCAACAATACTCTCATGACCTGGCACCCACATCATTTGAACATTATTATGTTTGGCCAGCTCCATGAGGGACTGATAGCAGTCCCAAACCAATTCTGAGTTGATTCTAAATGGTTCTGATGATGGTGGATAACACTCAGAATTACTGGGGTTTTGGACTTTTCCCATCATCTGGAATTTTAGGTAATAGAGGATACAACGTTTCGGAAACCGTATCTGTTTCCGTCTTCACGTGAGAAAGGAAGACATCAGTCAGTTGGGCCCCTTAGAAAGACCTAATCTCAGTCATTCTGAGATTAGCTCTGAGTCTGAGCTTAGTGGCTGATAATCTAATCCCTGTTGTGAGTCATAAGGATACTTACCAATCTCTGGCGGCAAGACAGTGAGCCGATTACCCTGAATGTGAAGCTCACGCAGTCTACTGAGATCACCAACCTCTTTGGGCAGTTCCACAAGATCATTCTCACGAAGGACCAGCTGCAAAATAATATAGCAAATTCACATGTTTATTCCTTTGTAACGCTACTTATCAACCCTTCAAAGTTCAAAACATTTATTCATGAAAAGTTTTTAAATCAAAGAACGGATGTTAACACAAATACACAGTGATCAAAGTGCCATGCAATCCACTATAAAACTAATTATATAGAGCTTAAAACTGGTCCAGAATTAATTATATAAAGAGCTTAAAATTAGTATAAAGAATCCTGAACAAGATATGCATGCAGCATTGTTTCTTGCACACAACCTTGCAAAGGTTCTAATTTCTCTCAATCATCTATAGCTTGTGCTGGCTGCATGGACAGCTGAGGAATGTGGAAGTCTTATTTGCAAGTGCAATGGGTATCTATTGCCAACTATCACAAAATTTTACTTCACATGCCAGACTGACTTCATGCATGAATTTCCCTCCAGAACTTAATTCCAGCATCCATACCACAGAGGGGTGGAGGTAACATCTGTAAGGATGGATCTAGTCCATTGATGCCACAATGTGGGTCTCACACTGAAGATGGCATAACACTGAGATGCAGATCACCATGTTACAAACAATACTCCCAGGGCACCAAGAAGCATTCTTTGTATTTGTATTTTTGTCTCACAAAGAGCTCTGAAAATGGAGGGGGGGACATGTAGATCCCTAATTCTCAATGAAACAAAAGGGATACCAAAGGTAATAATACAAGCTGTAAAAACAATAACACTTTTACGAACTCTCTGACAGGGACAAACCTACAACCAAGAAAGATAACGCTCAACTGGGTGCCCATCAGTTCATGACTGGCTGAGCATAACTGACACGAATGACAGGCTACAGAGGAATTAAAAACAATGACATCACTGGTGAGTTGGTCAAAAAAGGACCTGATAAATGACCCAATATAGTTTGTACTCATTACTAGTTAAGTTCCCATTTAATGGAAAAAAAAATCTTTCCTCAAAAATAAGATCTAAATGTTTGTGACAATAGCATATTAATACAATTGTGGTGTTTCAGGACATTATCCATCATCCTGTTTTTGTTTAGAACAACATAAAATATTCCAGACTGGATTCTGTCTCTTTCTTCAGGTGGAATCTACTCAGTTGTCAATCAGTACGGCTAGTCCCTATCTGCAGACACCAACACGAACACAAGATAGGCTAAATAAACCAAGCCCAGCATAAACCATCTGCAAGAGTTAAGACAAACTAAAATCATTAAAAAAGAAACTCCACTAAAGAGAGACCTAGCACCTATGTTCATGCATTCCCAGAGACTAAAATACTCAATAATAAAGCCACTTTATAAAAAAGGGGATAAAAAATTAATATCAAATTACAGGCCTGTTTCTCTGCTAACATCATTTTCTAAAGTAGTTGAGAAAGTTATATTTGACTGATGAATCATTTGAATAAGTATGCTATTCCTAGTCCAAGTCAATNTTTGGAGGATCTTGGCCGTGATGAGATCAAACCCGGGGGAAGTTTTGGGTTTGAGGGTGTTGATGATGGTTAGGATTTCAGATTGTTTGAAGGGCTTGGGAGGGGGTTCCAGTTGGTAAGGAATATCCAAGGGACGGAGTAGGTTAATTTCGTCTTCGAGAGAGATGCTGGGTGGATGGGGATGGAATACAGTTGAAAGATGGTGAGCGAAAATGAGAGCTTTTTCTTTGTTGGTTCGTGCCCAAGTGTCTTGAGGTGTTCTGATTGGTGGTAAAGAAATGGTGATATGTTTGAATCTGCAAGAGTTAAGACAAACTAAAATCATTAAAAAAGAAACTCCACTAAAGAGAGACCTAGCACCTATGTTCATGCATTCCCAGAGACTAAAATACTCAATAATAAAGCCACTTTATAAAAAAGGGGATAAAAAATTAATATCAAATTACAGGCCTGTTTCTCTGCTAACATCATTTTCTAAAGTAGTTGAGAAAGTTATATTTGACTGATGAATCATTTGAATAAGTATGCTATTCCTAGTCCAAGTCAATATGGCTTTCAAAAACATTTGTCCACGGACAATACTGTTTATGCCTTATTGAATGAGGTTTTAACTGCCTTAAATAATAAATCTAGAGTCAAGGGAATTTTTTGTGATATTGAAAAAGCGTTGGACTGTGTAAATCATGATATTCTTCTTCATAAACTAGAAATATATGGAGTTACAGGTTCAACCAATAAATTATTTTCGCAATTTTTAAGTAATAGATACCACGGTGTAAATTTAAAAGATAAATCAAGTGGTCAGATCTTAACATCAAATTGGTCTAAAATCAAACATGGTGTACCTCAAGGTTCAGTCCTGGGACCTTTGTTATTTTTGCAATATATAAATGATTTCCCAGTGGCCATTAATAAGTTATCTATGCCTATTTTATTTGCGGATGATACTAGTCTAATAATTACAGACAGAAACACAGATAATATAAACGCTAAATTAAATATGCACTTTCAAATAGTGCACAAATGGTTTAAATCAAATTTGTTATCTATTAATTTTTTAAAAACCTATTGTATGCAGTTTAAAACAAAAAACACTGTATCAACTGATACTATATTGACCTATAATAATAATGTCATAACTGAAGTTTCCCATATTAAATTTCTAGGTTTAATAATAGATGATACATTGACTTGGAATCTGCACACAGATAAGCTTATGAAGGGATTGACCAGAGTGTGTTATATGATTAGAGCAGTTAAACCCTATATGTCCTCTACTTCATTAACAATGATCTATTATTCTTTATTTCATTCTGTTTTAGCTTATGATATTTTATTTTGGGGTTTATCGTCAAGCAGCGATAAACTCTTAAAGCTGCAAAAAAGAGTTGTACTTATAATGACAGGTCATGGGAATAGGACTTCATGCAGGGCTCTTTTTAAAAAATTGGAAATATTGCCACTGAAATCACAATATTGTAACGTGTTTAGTTACTGAAGACGCCGTTCTGATTGTTAATTGGTTTATTTAACAACCTACAAGTCGTAACTACAATTGATTATAACACTGTTGCAAGGTTTCACACTTTATAACCCTATTCGCAACAATCTGTTCACTCTATCTTCAGTAGTCTACACGTATTCACAGTACGGGAGCTATATAAGTGTCACTGTGTTACACACTCCCAATTACTTCTCAGTTATCACAAACTATCACCGATTATCACACACGTCCGGTTCTTCTTTCCATGACTGCTGCTAGCTTCCAACTGTGTTGCTCCGGCTCACACACTAACTCTCGCTTGCTGCTCAGCCAGCTTTTATTCCGTTCGCTGTTGCCTGTGTCAACAGTGGCGTTGCGTGCCACGTCACAGTGCGGGGTGGGGGGGCGGAGCGCTGACTCACCTGCTACGTCACCGTGACCAGAGCTGCCCGTGTCACCGCTGGGGAGGGAGGGGGTGTCCTCCATTGCGCAACACGTCACAATATATTTTTTCTATTTTATTATTTGTGGTAAAGAATAAAAAACTTTTTATTACAAATTATGACAGCCATAATGTGAAGACCAGAGAAGGTGAAAATCTTCATTTTCCTCTCTCAAGATTAACTACATATCAAAAGGGCATATATTTTAACAGTATTAAAATTTTCAATAAATTACCTTCTTATCTTAAAGAGTTGATTGGGTCACCTAAAAAATTTAAGATAACCCTAAAAAATATCTGGTTTCTCATTGTTTTTATAATTTGGAGGAGTTTTATGATATTAATTTTTAACTATTTTGTAATCCTTTTGATCTATGTGAAATATTATGTATATATGATCTTTTGTCTTTTATGTTTGACTTTTTCCTGCATTAATTGCAACATGTTACTTTGCATAGTTGTGAAATTTTTGTTAGACAATGTGCCCTATTGCACAGCTGATCACATATATTTTTCTGTCATGTATTTGTTGGACAAGTACAATTTTGCTAGGCTGACTCTATATTTTTATTGACGGTAACTACATCCACTGAAATTGTAATTTCTTATGGATCTATGGTGGCCTAATAAATACAATACAATACAATATACTACTATTTCACAGCTTCCATTGTTAAAATCAGAGTAATATCAACACATAAGTCACCACTGGAGAGATAAATTCTTTGTGTTGTACCAACATAAAAGAACTAATTTTCCCACTTAATCTACACTTGACAGAGTTGTAGTTTTCTGACGTCTACTGTGATAATTGGAGTCCAGATGGCTGAGATGTCCAAGCTGGATTGACCAACTGGACAATCTACCAGAGACATGTGGACAGTTTCCTTGTATTCCCTGTAGGTGGGGTTTGGTTCAATCTGCAAGACCTTCCATTGTTTCCAATGAATTTTCTGTCCTTCTTCATGCACATGTTGGACTAATTTTGATTTTTCAAGTAGTCCTTGGGTCAGGTCACATTTGTGCTCCTTAATGAATACTTCCAAATAGGGTCATTACTAACCCTAGGTCTGCTGATTATGAATTCAAGGCTTCTTTAATATTTAAAAACATAAATGATTGGTTTCAAGATAATTTATTGTCATTAAATTTTGAGAAAACACATTTTATTGAATTTCTGACTAAGAACCGCCAGCCGATGGATATTCATATTGATGATGATGATGATGATCGGATTGTTAACACTACAAATACTAAGTTTTTGGGGCTTATTATTGATAACACATTGTCTTGGAATGGACATGTGGATAGGTTAATGTCTAAATTGGGCTCCGCATGTTACGCAATTAGAGCCCTAAAATCTTACATGTCTCAGGGTACATTAAGAATGATTTACCTTTCTTACTTCGATTCAATTATGACCTATGGTTCGGTTTTTTGGGGTAATTCCCCTTATAGTATTCATATCTTTAGGTTGCAAAAAAAAAAAAAAAGGCAATTAGAATTATAATGAACTCTGGGAACAGAGATTCATGTAGGGAATTGTTCAGGGAACTGGAAATTTTACCCCTTCAATCTCAGTATATATTTGCTCTTGCAATGTTTGTAGTTAATAATAAAGATCAATTTAAGTTAAATTCTGAGTTATATAATAGGAATACAAGGTATAATAATAAATTCCATTATCCTACATGTAAGTTGACTGTATTTCAGAAAGGAGGGAGTGTATTACCATGGTATTAAGGTTTTTAATTGGCTTCCTCCTAATAAAGGAACCTGGCTCAAGATGTTAAACATTTTAAAACTGTTTTAAGAAGATTTTTGTTGATGAACTCGTTTTATTCTTTGGAAGAATACTTTGATTGTAAATTTGACTCCAATAATCAACTGTGATTATGGTACTGAATGTCTTATATTGTTATTTATAGTATTATTATTTCTATGTAGTGTTATTTGTATTATCAATGACTAATTCCTTATCCTATATGTAGTGGATTTATTGAATGTAAATAAATGATGATGATGATGATGATTTCATGTATGGAGCTGGTTGTTGGAAAGTTTTGATATAATCTTTAAACATGACACAAAAAAATAATAAGGCATGGGTCAATTTAAGCTCCTCTTCCAGTAATCCTTGCAAGAAAAGATACATCAGCAGTCTTAGACAAGTGGGAATTTTACCACTACACTTCAGGAGATTAAACTTTCATGTGACATGCAAGAAACAGAATAATGCAGACTATGAAGGTTCTGAAAATTGTATACAATGAGCTAAACAATCTTTACTGTAGGAAGAAAGTCGTCTTCTGGGTTTACTGTAGGAAGTTTACTTACTATCTGGAGATTCTTGAGCTGTCCAACTTCTGCTGGCAAGAATTCAAAGTCATTGTCACCAAGGTACAAGGCACGCAGAGTTTCTGAAATTGAGGCAGGTATTCAACAGTAACCAATACTACTATTCTTCATAATACCATATACTTTATGAACTCCCCAGCACCTAAATAGTATCTGCAAAACCTATTTCAGATTAACACATGTGTCACCCAAAAAAGGACAAGTTCTTGCTGAAGGACAGATCCTTATATAACAGCAAATTTCTAGGGTATTTATATGTGATAAACAAGTAATAGATGTATATCTCATGTATTGTTTTTAAAAATACTGTACTTTTTAAAACATTACACAATTTACCATTGGACTAAATCAGGCAAAGGGATTTATATCAGGACTCTGCCAGAAGAACAAAGGACCTGTTGAAATTAAACAGAGATCAATTAAGATAGGTGGTAGGATCACTTACCGGATACTGCCACCTAAAAGGACACCTTTTCAAACTGGGACTGATTGATGACCCAACCTGTGA
Organism: Cryptotermes secundus; assembly: GCF_002891405.2. Lineage (NCBI taxonomy): Eukaryota > Metazoa > Arthropoda > Insecta > Blattodea > Kalotermitidae > Cryptotermes > Cryptotermes secundus. The sequence goes on along the minus strand of NW_019733841.1, from coordinate 647,323 downwards.
AAGGTGCCTACAAGAAGATGAATCAGCCACACATATCCTGTGTGATCGTGAGGCCATAGCTTATTTAAGATTTCACTACGTGGGTCAGTTCTTCATGGAGGCAAGTGACTTTTATGATGCCCCCATAAATAAGGGCCTACATTTCATTCGAAGCGTAGGATTAATAAATGGTTAATCCAAAGGAAAGAACAATCATTGAAGGTCACAGTGTGAGGGCCGGATTTTATGGACCACCCCTTACACACACATACACACACCNTAGTTACCAAATGAAAAATTGAGAGATGTGCACAGACAGACACAGAATATTTCTAATTAATTAATTTAAATCCATGCTACTGTGTTTCAAGCTGGGAATTATTAAATATTTTAAACATTAGATAAGTTGGTAAAATTATCCCTGTGCTTAATTAAGCTCCATGCCATGAAGGTGTCTGTTGGATTGAATGAATACATCCACGTTTTCTTGACCTTAGCACTACTTCGAGGTGAGTGGTCAGCTTCACACCCCAGTTGTCTTATACCTGGGGAAAGTGCCCTCAGTACCCACTGGCTAGGAGGCTGGGTAAAAAGGTAAAGCTATCCCTGTCATCATCATCATCAGTAATCTGTCAAGACGACAGGTCCACAGTCTCTTTCAAAACAATTCCTCCACTTAATGCGATCTAGAGCTTTCTCCTTCAAATGACAGTATCCTCTTCTGTCCCCAAGGTCATCCAGCATCTTCTTACGTCTTCTTCCTCGTCTTCTTGTCACTTCTATCCGCCCATCTATCTTTCCTTCGATAGCTTCTTTTAGAAGGCAGTTTCTGCGTAAAACATGACCAATCCAATTAGCCTTCCGTTTTCTTATTTCATGTAGGATATTCCTCTGCTCACTGACTCTAATTAACACTTCTTCATTTCTCACATAATCGGTCCAACTGATCTTCTCCATTCTTCTCCAACACCACATTTCGAAACTTTCCAGATGTTTCTGATCTACTGCCCTAAGTGTCCATGTTTCAGCCCCATACAGAGCTATGCTCCAAATGTAGCATTTCACTAGTTTCTTCCTCAAATTTAAGTCCAATTTGCTGGTAAAAAGATTCTTCTTCTTGCTAAATGCAGCTTTTGCCATGGCAATCCTGGATTTAATTTCACAAGTACACCTTCCATCATCTGTTAACAAGCTACCCAAATATTTAAAACATTTCACATTCTCCACTTGTTTTTGGTCTATCTTTATTGTGACTGGGGTTGGTTGTCTCGAAATTTTCATTACTTTTGTTTTCTCCACATTCATTTCCATGCCATAGCACCTTCCAATTTCAATTAGTCTATCAATCATGCCCTGTAGCACAGTTTCTTCCTTAGCCATTAACACAAGGTCATCTGCATATTTCACAGTTTGAATAATTTGCCCTCCTACTTTGAAGTCACCGAGCCCATCCAGAGCTTCCTTGGTAAGGCATTCGCTGTACAAGTTGAACAGAATTGGTGATAAACAGCATCCTTGTCGAACTCCTCTTCCAATCTGCACACTTCCTGTCTCCCCCCTGTCCAGTCGTACTCTAACTTTCTGATCCATGTACAATTTGCTAATCAATCTTCTTTCATGCCAATCGATACCTGTTTCTTTCAGGATCTGCATTAATTTGGTCCAGTTTACCCGGTCAAATGCCTTCTGCCAGTCTATGAAGCAAACACACAGTTCTTCATCTATCTCCAAAGTTCGTTCCGCTATAATTCTCATCATCCCAATTGCATCCCTGGTTCCTTTTCCTCTTCTAAATCCAAACTGATCTTCTCCAAGTACATCCTCTATTTTCCTTTCAATTCTTCTTTTAAGTATCTTTGCTATTATCTTTGCTGTATGTGCAATAAGACTTATTGTGCGATGGTCGCTGCATTTTGTAGCTTTTGTCTTTTTCTTTAAGGCAATCATTGTAACTTCTGTAAAGTCCTTGGGCCACTCTCCACTTTCATATATGGTGTTCATTAGTTTTGTCAGTGTTTTCAAACCACCTTCTCCCAGTAACTTGAGCACATCTCCAGGTACATCATCATCTCCTGTAGCCTTTCCCTTCCTCATTTCCTTGATAGCTTTTTCCACCTCACTTTGTAAAATATATGGTCCTTTCTCGTCTGTATCTACTTCTTCTTCCGGTTCAACTTCTAAGGTTTCTGGCCGATTAGGTCGATCATATAGTTCTGAAATATAATTTTCCCAAATTTTCAGCACTTGCCTCTGATCTACTATTCTATTCCCCTGGGAGTCTTCGATGCCAACATTTTGAATCCCATGATTCTCTTTCCATCCTAGTTCTTTTGTCTTCATGTACATCAAATCATAACGGCCTGTTCTTTGAAATTCCATAATCTCATTACATATCTTCTCAAGATATTCCTTTTTGGCCCTGTCCGTGGCTCTTTTCAATTCATTCCTCAGTCTCCTGTATTTCCTCCTGCCTTCTTCATTGTTGACATTCTTCCATTTCCTTCGCTCCTCCATTTTACTCATCATCTCCTGTGTAACCCATGGTTTTCTTGCTATCTTCCCCACTTTACCTACCAAATCACTGATAGTATCTAACATGCATTCTTTTATATCGTTCCACTGCACTTCAGCATTTCCGCTTTCACCTTCAATTGCACCGAGTTTCTCTTCTAGAGTCTCTTGCACGCTTTGTCTTTGAGCTATCCCTGTAGCAGGCAAGAAAGACTTGTAGGGTTGTGACACATCAAGGCTCCCACATTATCTAGACAATCGTCTCACAGATGGTGGCAAGGTTTTCAGCCTTATGCATGGGCTACCCTTTACCCCGCAGGAAGATTCCTGGTACTCATTTCTGTTAAGAGGCTGAGTCGATCCCAGGGCCACAGTGCAGCTGGTAGGATTAGGTAAACTGAAAAAAAAAAAATCCAACGACCTCACTGCGACTCAAACCTGCGACCTTCCGGCTTGTAGCATAAAGCCTCAAACAACTGCAGTACTGTGTGCCCCCTGGGAGGCTGGGTGGGCACAGGAATCGTTCTGAACGACATGGAGAGGAGAAAAATCTTGATCCTACCAGGACTAGAACTCTGAAATCTCTGTCATCCTGCCCATAGCGAGCAGCTATACCAACTGTGCTATCTCAGCAACTTACAAAAAACACAATGCTTGTAGTTTCTAGGCTTCTTCCTGGCCTAAAAGTTTGAAAAATATGAAAACCCACCTGCAGAATTATATATCCCTGTCTCTAATATCATGCATTAATATCATTCATTAAAGAAGCCAAACAGAATAACTATAACAGCCAAATTCTAAAATCAAACAATAAAATTAAAACCACCTGGGATATTGTGAAAGTTGAATCAGGAAAGAAATCTGTTAAAGAAGACGTACAAAGTTTGAATATTGAAGGGAAGTCCACTAACAATCCACAAGCTATCGCAAGTGCATTTAATGAATATTTCCTTTCATTAGCTGAGAAAACATATTCCAATAATAATAATAATAATAATAATAATAATAATCCAATATACTATCTGTCACGTGCCTTTAACAATTCATTTCCAAATATAAATCTCAAATTCTCAACAAGGAAGGAAATTGAAAACATTATTAAATCCCTTAAGCCCAAAAATTCACATGGATATGATGAAATCTCTACCAATTTACTTAAAGCAAGCTCTGTTTACATCAGTTCACCCTTGAATCATCTATGTAATAAATCTTTATCATCAGGTACTTTTCCTCAACGCTTAAAATACGCTGTAATGAAACCACTTTTTAAAAAAGGAGAGAGAAAATGCATCTCTAATTACAGACCAATATCCATATTGACTTCATTCTCAAAAGTCTTTGAAAAAGTTATGTATAATAGACTACTTGAACACTTAAATTCTAACAACATATTAGTCAAAGAGCAATTTGGATTTAGGAAAGACCTAACAACAGAAAAAGCAACCTATGAACTAACTAACGATATTTTAAGTGCTCTCAATGACAGATTAATTGTGGGAGGGATTTTCTGTGATCTAGCAAAAGCTTTCGATTGTGTTAATCATGATATCTTACTATCGAAATTAAATTTCTATGGAATAACTGGCAAAGCTAATGAATGGATCAAATCATACCTCAAAAACAGGTATCAAAGAGTTGAAATAAATAATAAAAACTCCAGTCATAATGCATTTTCAAACTGGGGAATTATAAAGCACGGTGTTCCACAAGGATCAATTTTAGGTCCCTTACTTTTTCTTCTCTACATAAATGATCTATCTAAAACCATCAACAATAAATCTAAACCAATTCTATATGCAGATGACACTAGTATAATATTTAAGAACTCTAAATTTGAAAACTTTAAAAATGACATAAATATTGTATTTGAAGCCTTAAACAGATGGTTCGAAGCCAATTTACTCTCATTAAATTTTGATAAAACCCATTACATATCATTCACAACTAAAAACAACCACCAAATTGATCTGGACATCAGTTATGCCAACAAATTAATCTGTAAAGTACTTGATACAAAATTCCTTGGAATACATGTAGACAGTACACTGTCTTGGAAAATACATATTGAACAAATTATACCTAAATTAAATGCAGCTTGCTATGCGATGAGATCAATTAAGCCTTTTATGTCACAGGAAACATTGAAGATGGTTTACCATGCCTACTTTCATTCTATTATGAACTATGGATTAATATTTTGGGGGAACTCTTCACATAGTGTAATAATTTTTAAAATACAAAAGAATATAATTAGAATCATTACAGGATGTAGAAGTAGAGATTCATGTAGAGAATTATTTAAGAAATTAAAAATTCTACCTCTTCAATCGCAATACATATTATCGCTTCTCTTATTTGTTGTTTACAACAAAGATAAATTCAAATTAAATTCTGATGTCTATAACATGAATACTAGACAAAAATATAACTTCCACCTACCCTCATCAACTTTATCAGTATATCAAAAAGGAGTCTACTTTACTGGCATAAAAGTGTTCAACAATCTGCCACAAAGTATTAAAAACTTGGGCAATGATACTAAAAAGTTTAAATCAGAGTTAAAGAATTATCTACATGCTCATTCCTTCTACTCTTTAGATGAATACTTCAATGTAAATAGAGAATGATGTAAAATTAAGTTATATTAATTTTTAAGCTAAAATTGCCTGTACTTATGTATGTAACCTTTTGACTTGTTCTGTATCCAAAGGTACTAACCTACTTAGGATTTATAGAATGTAAATAAATTCAATTCAATTCAATGAGGAAAATATTATTTATAACATTTAAAGATGTTAAAAATTTCAACATTGCAGAAAAGGAGCCTGAACCCTTGACATTTCAAAATCTGTCCCAAATCCCAACTGAACTAATGGCCTAATTACAGTGTGATACAGGTCAAAATGCTCTTTCTGAAACAAACAAAACTCCAGATTCAAAACCAGCTTTTGTCATAATTTGCCAATCTGGCTAAAAATAAATAAAAATAAAGTCCCCCCCTTAACCTAAGTCCATCATTCTTCATACACTTCTGAAACAGGTGACCTTCGGCACAACATTTCTTTCAACTAAGAACAGTCCTTCTTCTTAAACATTTCTAATAATTTAAAACCAATCTCTTTCAACACTTCACGAAAATTCTTTGCCTCCAAGAAAATTAACTTCTCCCAGTGTCACTAATAGAGATCTCAATGTCTCAACTCATTTGTTTTCATGTCAAAGCTGTTGTCTGCCTGACTACACATAAGCCACAGCCATCGTGCTTCATTTTTTGAGAACTCGGCTTGTAACTGTTATCAGGTGACTTTAATTCTTCACTCCTGCCTTCTTTCATTTTGCATACAGCGGCTTCTGATAGTCTGGTCACGCCAGTAGTACTGTTCTCAGCAGGGTGTGTCAAGTTTTCCCACTTGACTACTGTTGATCAAAGAACTATAAAAGTTTCTTAATATCTCAGGCTACACCATGAACAGTAGATTACATTTTATTCTTTGAAGGAGAAGACATCATAAGGTCATGAATATTTACACTGATATTTACAACACACTCCAAGAAAAATTACTGTTCACATTGTACAGCACAACTTGTGCTGTCTGCGTGAGGCCTGATTATATATTTTATTGGACCAAGGACGTATGATGTGTAGTCATCATGAATTTGTAATGTGTGTCATGTTTCATATCCAGTCCTACAGGAAAATGATTGGATCCATGAATTGAAAATAAATGTAAATGTAGATACAACATGGAAAGTCCATGCAATACCACATTCTCAATACAGGGACCTCTTCCTTCCCCCATGAGAAGAACTTCACCTGGATCACACTCTTTTTGCATTTAAAGCTAATGTATGTCAGGTAATGAATGTATCCAGTCACGAGTGACAGGTGCATTTAAGGGTCCCAAAACCATTAAGCATACAATATGAGTAATAAGATGTCAGTCCTACCCATCATGAAAAAGTTCCCAGGTAACGTACTCTCGTCCAAATTGTTGTACGTTAGATCCAATACTTCCAGCATAGGAAACGTTCCAAATCCTCGAGGCAGAACTCCCAAGCGGTTCATACTGAAAGGACAAATTTGGAGAATTTTTACTAATCTTTTTGACCCATATAAACCACATCCTGGAAGGACTAGCTACAGGAGACTCAAACCATGGACCTCTAGTTCTCCAATGGATTATTATCTGTGAGACTATGTTAAAGATAGGCCACGCCATAGCTCAAGTGGTTAGTCGCTGGCTTCCCACCACGGTGGCCCAGGTTCGATCCCGGATCTGGTCAAGTGGGATTTGTGGTGGACAAAGTGGCACTGGGGCAGGTTTTCTCCAAGTACTTCGGTTTCCCTTGCCAATCTTCATTCCACCAATTTCTCCATCATCATAATCACCGAGGGCAGGTACAATAGGCCAATCAGTGGCCGCCATGCCACCGCAGTGGCCCAGGTTCAATCCTAGATCTGGTCAAGTGGGATTTGTGGTGGACAAAGTGGCACTGGGGCAGGTTTTCTCCAAGTACTTCGGTTTCCCTTGCCAATCTTCATTCCACCAATTGCTCCACAATCACCCTCACCTATCATCTGGGGCTCGTACAATAGGCCAGAAGTGGCCGCAGTACAAGGGATTTAGTCCCACCCCACTAGCAATAAAAAAAGAGACTATGTATAATAAACAATTTCCCCACAGTGACTTATTAGAAGCCTATATTTGATTTGCATTAGGCTTGTATTCACTGTTGGCCCTTTCTTTTGTCAAAATATAACAGCAATGATAACCAAAGTTCACTGAGCACAGTAAAACACAATATTTGATTTGTCATAATTTAATCAATAAAAATAAAGCATAAAATCACTCTTCTAATTAACTTTCCTTATGAAAGCCCTATACTTTGTTTGATTAGCGATTTCATGAACAAAGAAATTTTTAAACAGTCTTAAATGGAAAACTGATCAACTATATCCTCACAGTTTTATGAAAACATATTTTAAGAAACATGAGTCATAACTTGACAGTAAAGGAATTTTCACAATACTCACCCAACATTTAGGATGCGTAACTTGGGCATAGAAGACAATGAGGTTGGAAGCTCTTCAATTTGATTATTGAAAAGATTTAAGATTTCCAAATTAACCAGATTTGCAAGGCCAGGTGGTACAACTGAAAGGTAATCAGTTGACTGCATTATCTTTTAAGATCAAAATTGCATTCATAAAGTTTCTAACTAGACCCTGAAAATGATTAGGAACTGTAATTATAGCAAACAAGTGTCTTAAAGAGTTGAATCTTTTGAGTTGTAACACTGTACAGTTTGGAAAAACCTCGACATTTTGGAGGAACATACCGCCTACAACTAACTAACAAGAAGCGGGTGGCATACAGAGCCAAGTTGGCTCTGCTAACTACATGGCATTACATCCCACAAGACTGTATGGTTTATAGTCACCAATGTGTGGACCTAAAATCCAAAATGTTTCCTAGATCATAAGGCAATGAAACACTTCACATATACGTAGGTTGTCAAATAAATCTGTTCAGATGTTGTTCTGGTTGAAAAATAGGGACCTTTTGAAAACAGTAAAGCCCGAGTATTTAGAAGTGACAGTCCAGGAAAAGCTGCGCAGTGGATGGGCAGGTCCATTTGTGAAAGTTGAGGGGTGTTGTGATTTGTCATTCGTTTCTTTATCTATATTTGTACACGAAGTAAATTGAGTCAAAAAGTGTTGCGTTCACAATCAGGAGAAATTATTAGTAATGTATAGAAGTATATGAAAGAGGCTGGGCCATCAATTACATTGAAGAACATAGGAGTGGAAGCAGCAAAGGCAACAGGTGTATCGGAAAGTAGAGTCAAAAGAATAATAAGAGAAACAAAAAATATCGAATCTGGGGCTTCCACTTCCTTTTCGACACCCCATAAAGAAAGACCTAGGAAATCTCCACTAGCCACTTTGAGCATTGAGCAACAATTAATGGCATGGGAAGGCCTTTTGGATGCAGGATGGGAGTTCGCCTTCCATGTTGAAGGTAACAGTGATGACAGTTCTGATGATACCTCCGATTCATCTGGTGGTGACAAGGAAGGACAGGCATGTGGAGATCATATGTATGCAGATATTGCCGGTGCTGCCCCTTTCAAATAGACCTGTGTAATATGTAAATAAACTCTTCATGTATATAACAATGAAAAGTGTATAATAGTGTATAGTGTACAGTAGTGTAAAGTGCATAATAGTCTGCCATTCGGCACTTAAAACTTAACATCAGATGTGCAAACATCATCGAGACTAAACCGCCAACACTATGCAACACAATGAGGTAAGAAGTTATTTCCTTTTGAGAATGCCTGTACTGCATTCCCTTCCACACTTGTCAGCATGCTGGAGCTCTCCCCGCCACTACCAACACTTCTCCTACTCCGCGTCAGAGGACTGTCACTTCTAAATACCCGGGCTGTAACCATGGGTGTTGAGACAAACGTCCCATCAATGCAACTGATCCCCTACACAAAAACTCCCTGGGCTCCTGTTGGAATCACTGCACCCCACCGAGCCCTTTAAGTGTCCATCCAACCCAAATCTACAACCCTTTCAAACTTGCTTGGGAATAAAGTTCCTGGACTGTTATTGTTGTAACTGCCTCGGTTAAAGAGGTTGAGAGGAGAGACCAAGGTCACACTTCGCAAGCCTATTGCATCAGTCTGCCAGGTGACACCACACTTTGATTTTATACAAGTGCTTTTACAACTTTGTGTGAAGCTCGGTAAATCTGGTACCGAAACCCTGATAATGCTTTGTGAGGCTTCTGGAGAACATTCTTTAAGCTCGACAGTGGTTTTTGAATGGCATTCATGTTTCAAGGCCGGTCGAGTGTCAGTTGAAAATGATGAACATTCAAGGCGAACAAGCACCAGCAAAACGACATAAAATGGTGAAAAAATTCAGAACTCATCCACAGAGAAGATCGCTGAACAATCCATGAGCTTGCAGACACCATTGGGATCAGTTACGGAGTTCGTACGAGATCTTCACAGAAAACTGGAACATGCACTGCACTGCACTGCCATGAAATTTGTTTCCCAACTCTTGACACATGATCAAAAGCAGCAGCATATAAACATGTATTTTAAGCTACAAAAGAAGGCCAGTGAAGACCCAACTGTTATCTCTAGGATTATAAAGGATGACGAAAGTTGGATTTATGGTTATGATCCAGTAACAAAGCAACAATCATCACAGTAGAAGAGCCCACAATCACCAAGAGCAAAAAAGGCAGAAGCCTGGAGTTCAACAAAGAGCAAGCTCACTGTTTTTTATGACCTGAAGGGGACTGTTCACCGTGTATTGGTTCCTTGTAACACTAGGGTCAACTCGGACTTTAACTGTGAAGTTTTGAGACCCCTGAGAGAAGATGTGTAACGAAAACCACAGAACTCTGGCACAACCACAGCTGGCTCCTCAATCATGACAACACGCAAACCCACACATCACTGAAAACCACAGTGTTTATGACTAACAACAACATGGTTATCATTCTCCATCCTCCCTACTATCCGTATTTAGCCCCCTGTGATTTCACTTTGTTTCCCAAATTGAAAATGAAACTGAAGGGATATACTGAAACACTGTGTGACATCCGAAAGGAGTCGCAAGTGGTATTCGACGGAATTAAAGAATATGACATCCACGGTGCTTTTGAAGCATGGAAAAAAAGATTGGATAGCTGAATACATTCCCAAGGAGGCTATTTTGAAGGAGACGGCAGCCAAAACTGAGTAAGTACAGCCAGCGTTTCTTTTCTGACCTACTCTGGGAACTTTCCGATAACACCTCTCTACTGGAAATTAGCATAATGACTGACAAAATTAAATGCCTTTATTGATAAAACCTTAATAAATAAAACAAATTAAATGACAACAGAAATTTTGAACATTCTGTTAAAAAATCTAATATAAAATTATATTTAAGAAGTACTACTATACAGGTATGAAAAGATATGTTAATAAATATAAAATTTTGGTTATGGTGTTCATTTTGTTAAGAGAGACCACATCCCTGCAGTAAACACCCAGCCACGAAGGCCAGTCTCAACTACATTGTGTTCTAATCCCTTGAATGTGAAACAGAACAGCTGATAGCAGTTGTAGAATTTAGGATATTACGTTACACCACAACCCATGAGTTTAAAATATGGGTGCGAGACACACAGAAGTAAAAGATTTAAAATCTCCCTTTCCATAAGGAAATGTTATACACAAATTAAATAAACTATAATATTGTATTTAAGCATCCTGTTGCATTATTATATTTACTTGTATACATATATTTCCACCTCAAATGCAGCCTATTATCTTTTACTACTTCTCTATCACTGCACGTCTTGGCCATATACAGCCATCAACAGGTGCATGTCTATCTTGAAAACACTGTTCCACTGTATGTTAGAATTACATATTGTGTGAATGTGATGCTGATTATTAACTAAAATTAGAATTAAAACTTGCAATCAATACTTATTCTTCACTGCAGTCACCAGCTGTTCACTGAAATATATTTGTCTGAAAGTATATTTGCTGATGTTAGAATTTGCAGAACTTGTCACAGTGTATGTATTTTGTGTTTTATTTATACAGCTCATATAGATTTTGATGTGGTGTTGTTACATGCATGTCATAAATGTTAAAGTGACTTATAGATTCTGCCATGCTGTCAGCTGGTTATGTTATTGCTTTCTTTGTGTAGAGATTATGAATATTCTGTGTGATTCAAGTAACTACGTTGTGCTTATTTCATATTAGTCTGTTCATTATTTTGTTTGTTGAAAGGGTGCTTTTGAGATATTAGCAATTTTCAATAACTAAAAGCATACTAGAAGGAGGTGTGGGAATTGGTTGGGCTAATTATTCACCGTCCATAAGTGGAATCTCCCACCCTTGAGATATGAAGAGCTTTACAACAGTGAATGTTAATAGTGAACCCAAGAATTTGCCACTGAAACTAACAAAGGTTCACCTCCTAGACTATTCTTTTATCTGCATCATCAGAGCAACATATTATATTTTCATATTACTGTGCCGTAAAGCATTGTATAAGGTACTACAGCTCCATTACCAACTCAAAAACTTGTAATATAGTACATCTTTACGAGAAAGTAATAATGTTAATTTCTGCAATGTTGTGAAAATAAATACATTCTCAATGTGCTTTGAGAAGTTCTGATTCAATACCTTCCTGTAAGCTTCATCACTGGTGTATTTGAATTACAATTTTTACATTGACAGGTTCAACTATAATGCAGATAAATTCCAAACACAAAAATTACACATCAGACACAAGCCTCAAAAACCTACGGACAAAAGCACTGCAAAGCTGGTTCCAGCAGACATGCATTTACATTTTTTTTTAATCATAAAAAGTAAACGAAGTACTATTCCTTATACCTCACCCTGGATTTTGTTGTGACTTAGAGTCAATCTTGTTATGTTCAGCATATTGACTGAAACAAGAAACACAATTCATTATAAAATTAGTGTGAAAAATGGACCTGTAAAACACTTCAAGTTTCAGAATAATAAAGTCACAAGTTATGGAGTTTTCAAAATAGACTGAGCACATGCCTGAACATTTTCATAGTACGCCCATTATATTATAATTGTTAATAACCTTAAACATTGAGAGCTCAACATGGGGTACATATAATGGCTGTTATGAATTAAGGGGGAATACCTGTAGCACAGAAATTAAAAAAAAAACTAAAGTTGTCGGTGCTAGAATAATTTGGCACCACGCCATAAAGATGCATGGGGTATCGCTTCAACAGTCTTGACCTAAGCAGTGGGGGGGGGAGTGTTCAGTTTCACGCCCCAGCCAATTTACCCGCAGGGAAAAGGAGTGCCGTATCCATTGTCTAGGAGGTTTGGTGGGCCTCAGAACCGATCTGGACGCTTTAGAGTAGGAAAAATTCTCTAACCCCTGACGGCAATCGAACCCTGTCCGTCCAGCCCGCATCCCGTCGCTACACCGACTGAACAAAATTTTTGGGCTCGCTTGTTTAACAAAAACGTATATTTTTCGTTTTAGTGTTCTTATTTAATGTCAGTATCAAGATGATACTGGCGTCGACAACAGGGCGATTAATTAATGCGGAGCAATTGGAGGCATAAGAAATGAACATCCACTCTTGAAAAGCAGTGTAAATTCCTTCTATACCTGACATTATTGACATGTTTTAATTCGTTGTTACGTCACAGTTCTGAGTAATGAATGTCTAAATCTGGCTTGACTCGAGAGAGCGTTACCACATTAGTGTGTCACGCCCCCTTTCATGCTGACATACAATGGACTGAGAAGCAGTCAAACAAGTTGCCAAATTTGGTCACATATCACGATCACCTCACATCACAAGCACACTCACACAGTCCTGGCATTTCTTCGAACGATGCTATCCCTTTATCTGCCAAATCCAACTCTGGATTCTGGATTTCTTTTGCTTCATCAATAACTTTCTTCGGTCTTGACATCTTGCTGTTAGGAATACACGAAACAGGAGCTTGATTCATGATTGCGCGCGCAACTGTAAAATAGCGGAAGATTCAATACGGATGATCTTTGAATGACGTCCGTTCACAAAATGTGCAATATCAAGATCATTCGCTAGATGGCAGCATAACTGAACAGTCGACTCTCAAGCGTGGTAAGTACGCCAAGTTCCTCGAAGACGTATGTACTCCACTATTGAGAATGAGAGTAACATCTGCTCCGTAGTATCACGTAAAGATGTCACTAATTCTCTATTATTTCAGGATTTGAAGTTCTCACAGCAATGAGCACGATGATAACTACATCGTTCAGTATTTCGTCAGATGATCTAGATTGGAAATTTACGGTCACAAATCCGATTTTACTGCGATCTATGAACGGACATACTAAAACCCCTTGTCGCAACAGTCGGTAAGATACTTACCTACAATTCCGCACAACTCCTCGATAACATCTAGTGTTATCAATCACGAAGAATTCATATTGTTGTCTTCTGAGTTATGACGCTCCGCAGTCTTGTATGTGTGTTACTAAGTTCACAGGTGTAAAGCGTATCAAGAATTGTGCCCATATACAATAACCATCTTGCATCCTTAGATGTTTGAACCAATGATGTGGATTCATTTCTTGCCGCACCCATTCCAACTTTTTTTTTGTTACGTAAGAACGAAGGCAAAATTGAATGTTATTGAAACTTCTTTCTTGCTCCAACCCAGACAATCCTTTTTGCAGTCATTTCATACTCCTATGCCACTCACTGCAATACAATGTACCGAACTTCAAGATGGTAAAATAGTTTCCTGCCATACTTAATGTACTGAACTGTAAAGTAGACATATTTTAAGTTTCAACACCACAAATTACTTTTCCTCCACAATTCAGACAAGTATCTATCTCAACACTGCATTGTCAAATGATTTGTCTGGTGGTTATACTTAAGGAGTGAGAAACCACTTATTGAGACATAAAAGTGTTCATGTTATGTTCAACAACTTTCATTATATGTATTTAAGATGTTTTTATGCTTTCTTTAAAAAAAAAATAAGTTGAGCATAATACAATTAATAACAGTTAGATTACTGGAGGGATAATGATTTCATGTAAAAGAAATAGAATTATTTTTGCAAAGCAAGTACTGTGATGATTTAGAACTTAAAATAATCAATATTGCGAAGTATTATCAAGAATGATCATAGCGGCAAATAAATCATATTATATTAAAATTATTTTCAATTCCAATAATAAAATGAAAAGTATTTGGGAAATAAGCGGCCTCCATAGTCTAGAGGTAACGTTCCCACCTCATGACGCAGGTTCAAATACCCGGTGGAGGTCGTCGAATTTTTAAGGGCGGAAAAATTCAGGGAACAAGTCCTCTGGGAGGGACTTTAAGCCGTGGGTCCGGTGTCGTAGCTTTACGGCACGTAAAAGAACCTCATACCTCCAAAGGAGGTCACTGAGCCAAATTACGGACGTTTTCCGCGCAACAGCAGTCTCTAATACCTCTGATAGATGGAGGAAGCATTATAGATACCTCTCAGCTAGTAGAGCCGGTCTCGCTGGCTGGGCGGGACTGATGGTAAGCACCAGTACCGGTAGGATATAGAGACTGGTAGAAATCATAGAGCGAAGCACAATGGACCAATACAGGTCTAAGTGCATGGGGAAACCCACTCTCTCCAATAACTAACTAACTAACTAACTAACTAATTTGGGATATAATAAATGAGGACAAAAGTATATCAAAAAATGATAACGGTATTCACTCCATATTTGTAGATAAGAAATTAATAAGGAATCAGAATAAAATTGCAAATGTTTTCAACAAGTACTTTTTATCTATAGCTGATTCTATTATTCCAAATAATAATATATATCCAAATCTGAAACTGTCTACTTGAACCGATCACTTAGATTTATTTAACAGACCTTTTACCAAGATGAAATGGCAGTATGACTCCACTCAGGAAATCAAAATAAATTATTAAGACACTAAAGAGTAAAATTCGAGTGGATACGATGAAATCTCCAATAAAATATTATAACTAAGCCTCCCATTTATAATTTCCCCATTTACTCATATTTGTAATGCAATACTTAACACTGGTGTCTTCCATGATAGATTGAAATTTGCCGTAGTCAGATCACTATTTAAAAAAGGGAAAACTCTTGATGTATCTAACTATAGGCCTATATCCCTGCTAACGTCTTTTTCTAAGATAATTGAAAAACTTATGTATGCTAGACTTATTACACATATCAAAACAAATTAATTTATTGGTTCAAGAACAGCATGGTTTTAGATCACATTTTTCGACTGAGAAAGCGGCTTTTTCATTGATTGATAGCATTTTATCTGTGATGAATAACAAACTACTTGTGGGAGGCATTTTCTGTGATTTACAGAAAGCATTTGATTGTGTAAATCACAAAACATTATTGGAAAAATTAATATTCTATGAAATAGATGGTAAATTTAAATCACTCATTGAATCTTAATTCTCAGGTAGATATCAAAGAGGTGTAATAGGGAACACAATTGATTGTAGCAACTCTTCTGATTGGGAATTAATCAGATGCAGTGTTCCTCAAGGCTCGATCACTTGGCCCACTGTTTTTTCTGTTTTATATAAATGACTTACCAAAAATAATTAATAAAAATAATAAAATGGTATTATTTGTAGATGACACTAGTATTATAGTAACTGGCACGAACGAATTAGACTTTGATATGAACCTTAATCAAAATTTTAAAGATATTAATTCATGGTTTAATGCTAATTTGCTCACTTTGAATATTAATAAATCTCAATATGTTGAATTTCGTTCCATGAATCATTATAATATTACCACACAAATTACTTATGATCAGACTAATTTAACCAATGTAATGGATACAAAATTTTTAGGCTTAATCACATCATATGGAAACAGCATATTGATTATGTTATCAATAAAATTTCCAGTGCATGTTATGCATTGAGAAATATAAAATACATTATCCCTCCAGATACATTAAAGTTAATTTATTGCCCACATTCATTCTACCTTGAGCTATGGTATAATTTTGGGGGGAAGCTCTTCCTGCACTTTTATAACCTAGAATGAAAGTTATGAATTATTACTTTACAGCCTCCCTATATGGATGGAAGCATTTAGAGCACCAAAGGTATCAGAGTTCATTTTAGAACTTCTTGTTTTANGACGGACCAGAATGAAAGACCTTAAACATATTTATATATATACAAAGAACAGATACATGTGGGAGAAAAGTCTTCGACTCTGCTTGCGTTACTTCTTTTGGCTTATTTTGGACTTCACCCATCGTCTGGTATATAAAGACAAAAAAAAACGACGCCGTTTCGGAGACTGGATCTGTCTCCATCTTCAGGTGGATAGGGAAGGATAAACCTACTCAGTTGGGCCCCTTAGAAAGAGCTAGTCTCGATGGGTGAAGTCCAAAATAAGAAAAAAGAAGTACAGTATACACCATCATCAGAATCCTTCCAAGTCTCTCTGCTTACGTTGTTTGCATGCGCATCATTTGTACGGACCAGTATAAACATTCCGATAAAAAAAAAAAGTAAAGGTATTCCTGTAACAGGCCATGGAGGCCCATATGGTTGTGAGATGTTGAGGTTCCCATATTTTCTAGACCATCAGCTCATAGATGGCTGCAAAGTTGTCAGCCCTACGCGGCGGCCGCCCTTTACCCCCAAGAATATTCCAAGAATATTCCTGGTACTCATTTCTGTTAGAGGCTGAGCCGACCCCAGGGCCATAGTGCGGGTGGAAGGATTAGGTCAATTGAAAAAATCCAATGACCTTATCAGGACTTGAACCCGTGACCTTCCAGCTTGTAGCATAGTGCCTCAACCAACTACGGTACCACATGCCCCACATTTCGATAATAAGAGAGTAAAAATTAACTATCACAAAACATAAATAATTTAGAATATGAAGAATTGTTGCTATGAATAGTAGAGATGAGACAGGAATTAAGATGTGTATATACAGTCTGACAATTTAATTCCCGGAATGGCCGCAGCATGTCGCTGGTGTGTTGAGTCAGGCAAACTCATGTACCCAAGCACGTTTGGACACATTTCAACTCGCGTTCGGAGGAAAAGATCCGAACTCTGGCCTGACAAATGGATTCTCCACCATGATAATGCCCCTGCGCATGATGCGTTAAGAATTTGTGAATTCCTGGCTAAGAAATCTATTACAGAAATGGACCATCCACCGTATTCACCTGACTTAGCCCCCCCCCCACCCCCGAACATTTTTGGCTCTTTCCAAAATTAAAAAAATGCCCTGAAGGGACAAAGATTTTCTGACATTCCTGTCACACAATGCAATGTGATGTTACTGCGAGGTTTTCCAGAAAACCATTTTCAAGACTGTTCCTGGCAGTGGCACCATCATCTCACAAAGTGCATAGCTTCACAAGGAGGGTATTTTGAAGGCAACAGCAGCCGCTAGTGCACAGGTAAGCAAATTTTGCTTTCACAAGGACATTCCAGGAATTAAATTGTGACATCTTGTAATATGAAAGAAAACTCCAGTTAGTATTTCAATATAATACAGCAATACGAAACAATGTAGATTCAAACTTACAAAATATTTTTAAAGAATTTCTATTACAGAAGACAATGAGAAAAAATAGGTTTAACAAAACAAAACCACACACTCACTCATTATGTTAAACACAAGCTACAAGTTTTAAAAACAACTGCAGGAAGTCCATAAAATTGTAAATATAATTCTGATTTGTACACTAAGATAAGATGAGACCCCAGTGTGGCCAGTTTCACATATCACATACAGCGCAAGATAAAGTAATGCAAGTGCCATGGAACATGAACAGCAAATTTTTAATGGAAACTGTAATATACATGCCTTCTTTATGGAAGTAAAACATAACAATTTATTATCTAATAAAGAATTTTCTACAAATTTACTTCTCATATGGTTCTAAGAACACTGGTAATTAAAGTGCATAGGCAGAGCAGACAGTGTGAAAAAGTAATGGTTGAAATAGCATAGCAAGGGCCTATCCTCATGCAGAGCTGTCTTAAATTAACCATAGAACAGTTTTTCAGCTAAACAACAACCAAACACAAAGTTCAACATTATTTATTGAAAGGGGGGGGGTGATGACTTCTCCTGTGTCATAACCAAATTCATGGTATAACTGCATTATCATGGATTTGCATATTTGTTGAAACTGTTAATTGATATTGTGATGTATTTGCGGTATGCAGGACACCCCCTCCCCCGCCAGCGGTGACATAACACCTTTGGAGCGTTGTCATTGCTATGGTAATAGGCCAGTAAACACCCTGGCCCCTCCCATGGTGACGTGACCAAGGGATGCCACGGTTGCTATGCAGCAGTAATCACACCCGACAGCGTTGCTAGGCTATTGGCAAACACGACGTTACGCAATAGTGGTGCCTATTACGTAACTGTTTTCTGTGTTGTCCGTAACAAGGCTAAATAAGGAGCAGCGAACAATATTCAACAGTCAGTTACGAGTTAGCCAGGGAGTAGTAGTCAGTTAGTTATTGTGTGATCAGGAGTGACACAGTATGGATGGAACAGTCACCGAATTCAGTTGTAGCGGAAAGAAGAATACTGGAACATGTGATTAGAAGTGACAGCGTGAGAAGAAGATGCTTGGCTCACAAGAGAAGTAATTGGGAGTGTGTAATACAGTGACCCTGGTATAGCTCCCGTATCGTACTCTGAAGACGGGTAGACTACTGAAAATAGAGTGAATAAAATATTGTGTAGGGTTCGTAAACTGTGGAAACCCGTAACAGTGTTATAATTAATTGTAGCCAAGACTTGTAGGTGGTTAAATAAACCAATTAACAATCCGAATGGCGTCTTCAGTAGCAAAACACGCTACAATATATGTATTGATCATGTTTAAAACACAGAGATACTCACTACTCTATGATAACCTATACATAATAAACACACAAACAATAAAACTTGTTAATATAAAATTCTAATGCAATGACAGTAAATTAAAAGAAATGGTTAGTAATATGATATTCTCCAGTTAAAATAATATAACACTTTCAGCTGAATGAGCTTAAAATATGAAATTGGAAGGAAAGGTAAACGTGAATTGAGAGATAACGTGAAATAAAGGCTCAAACATGAGTTTCAAATATTACAGCTATGAGTGCATGACTAATGCAGTAAAATGCTTAATGCTCCTGTTTCAGGCACAGTGACCAACTATCGTGAGATTATTTATAATATTCTTCAATCCTCCTGATTAATGTCTTGATAGTACCCCACAGTAGGACACAGATGCTTCACATCACAACCTTTCCAATCATCCTGTCATTTTATATTACATAACCTAAAAAAATTATCGTAATATTAAATATTATCCTAGAGCTATGGTAAAACCCTAATCATGTAATTTATGTATTAAAAGAAACTGTTGAGAAATGAATAATTATAATTCACATCAGACAGTTTTCATCTGGTACTTGAAATAAGACTGAAATATCAAGACCTTACAGTACACATAAAGAAAATGCAGTAACAATTAAGTGCCTCTGTTGTCATACATGCAACCAGTACAGTTTTTAAAATGTTAGAAAAATATACCAAAATGAATCTATTCTCAATTAGAAAATGGAAAGCATCACCTAAAGAATGGCTAGTACTCTAAGTGTTTTAATGTACTTGCACTATCAGCATATTATATCAATGACCTTAGCAAAGCTTCATGTCTTTAGTGTTAGAGAAAGTTTTACTAGCTATCTGTAGGATGTGAGGATGACAACAGTATATAAATAATACACTGTAGCCAGGGAGACACTGTTTTCTGTGGGATCCACGCAAAGGAGTTTTTTAAAGACGAACAGTGCTACAAGTTAGTTTTGAGTTCTCAGTAGAATATAGCCACAGAAGGTTCATCATAAAACAAGAATAAGAAGTAGGCATGTGAAGACTTGGTGTGTGACTAGAAGATTTAGTCACAGTGAGACTGTTTTAACTTCTTAATTGATTGCATCCTCTTGTGTGTCACAGATATATATATAGGAATTAGGTTAACTGTCACACACAAAAGATACTCACTTTTTAATGTTTTACAATTCGACTTTTATTCCTGCTACATGTTTCAGTCATATAAGACCATCATCAGGCATAGGAATACGTACAGTTACTGAACTACTAATACGGATCCATATCAGTGCAACATGTCATATTATATAATAACATGAATTTTTTTGCCTCAAGTTTGCATTACAATTAAAGTAGAAGATTAAATATAAAAGATATACTATATATCAAG
Source organism: Cryptotermes secundus (assembly GCF_002891405.2). Taxonomy (NCBI): domain Eukaryota; kingdom Metazoa; phylum Arthropoda; class Insecta; order Blattodea; family Kalotermitidae; genus Cryptotermes; species Cryptotermes secundus. The sequence continues at coordinate 626,972 of NW_019733841.1, read as the reverse complement.
ATTTATAAAGTGCTGAATATATTATGGAATATTTTTAACAATATAGTATTAAATATTTTTAACATTCCATAATATATTCAACACTTTATAAATCTTGATATATAGTATATTTTTTATTTTATCTTTTAACTTATTTTGTATTTTGTACTTTAATTGTACCACCAACCTGAGTAAAAAAAAAAATATGTTAGTATATAATACATGTTGCACTGATATGGATCCATATCGGTAGGTCAATAACTATACGTATCACTATATATAACTGCCTGATGATGGTCTTATATGACCGAAACACGTAGCAGGAATAAAAGTCAAATTGTAAAACATTAAAAAGTGAGTATATTTGTTGTGTTGATGGTTAAACTAATTCCTATATATATGTTTTAACTTCGTTACCAGGTGACGACTAGTAAAGACTGAGGATCCTAGTGCATGTGTAAAGGTGAACTGTAAAGTGCAGAAAGAGCGATAGTTCTGTATTAAATGTGATTAAGAGAGACTGTAACCAATGTGCAAATAAATCCAATCATCCATCATTTTCATCGTGTGTACCACCCTACACATGACAATATTCTTTATTTCGCGCACTTCAAATTTGTATAAAATGTGGCCGCACTATATTTAAAACATTCATACTTCGAAGACAACTATTCAGTGGTAAATATTATCACCCCCCATTTTACTGTATGAAATAGCTATTATCCTGCTACCAATGATTTTAGCAAGACTGAAAAATTGCAGTTTTGCATTTTTGAAATTGCTCACTCTTAATTTTCTTATTATATCATGTTGATGAACAGAACAGTTTCCTATTTATATAAGTTTCCTTCAACACATTATTCTTATATTACAGTCATAATTATTTAATTACATAGGCAGATCTAAACAATGAGGTAACATGCATGACTGTAGTGACTACATCTTATGGGCTTCCTGAACCTTTGGCATTGTAATCCAGAATATGAAACACTACACAGAAATTCTTTCAAGCATAAATTTCCTTACAATTAAACTAAACAGCAACACAAACATAATTAGTAGTGCATCAATATTAATAATCATAAACATATGCTAACATCAAGAAAAACACATAATAGCATATTTTTTAATTAAAATTTTGCAAGATTTGATGTCACCTGACACAAATGCTTTCAACAAAACATTGTACTTTCTTTTACATGGCTCATTTCTATAGCATGCTATGAAAACGATTCCTTGTTAACTGTGTATCACAAGGTCATCACAGTATCATCTGCTGATTAATGGTAGATGAATACTTTTGCAAAGGTCATATTTTCTTGTAATACATAACAGCAGATAAAATCCTTTATAAAATGTGTCAGATGAACAACACTCAATTGTAACTTTACATCAAAATGTGTGTCCCTTTTAGACAGCCACAATTAGACAATCATTTACTTGTAACTATAAGTCAACAGGAGATCAGTTTCCGGTGAAGAACTGATTGCAATAACCGAAGACCAGCAAATGAATACTTCCCACATGGCCTTAGCCAAGTGTTCATGTGTGTAATTGTACATCAGCAGGGGAAAGCTTCCCACACGGTAACAGATGGGTGATGGCCAAGATTTTGTAGCTCCTTCAATAAAAGATGCACAGCTGGAACACGCACCATAACACGAACATATGAGAAGCAAATTGTTTAGACAACATCAGTGTAAATAACAAGGCTTACTCTTACTGTACTTCTGAGGGGATAAAAACAGGATCCAACATTTTACATATTTTTATTTTCTTATGACATTGTCAGTATCTAGATTACATAGCATCGAATGGTAGGATAACTGATGAGCAATGAATTGGAAAGAATTTGGAAGGATTCAGCCATGATCTGATCAAGGTACTATTCCATATTTGCCTAGACAGACTAAGGAAAGCCATAAAAAAACTTCAGTCTGAATAGCCAGTGTTGTGGTTGTGATTTGAACAAAGGACCTCCTGCAAAATGATGTGGACATACATAAGAAGTTACATACAATTTTTATCCTCAAAGAAAACTTCAATATGCATTTTTTGGGACTCAGTAATGGACGTTTTTGAGATAAACGTACCTATCAGTGATTGGAGAGGTTGCCTCCCTCCTTCATAACCTTGACAGTGAAGAACTTTGTTGCCTTAACAGTTGCATGAAGGTCTTGTGCATGTCAGAATGCCGGTTTTCAATTTCTTAGAGACTGTCACCATATTTTGGCATTTACTGAGACTTATTTTACGAGAAAACATTTTTCTATCATAATATTTTTCACTAACTACTCTGTAAAATGCCAATACAAAAGTGTAAATTTAGTGCTGAATTGAAAAAAAGACTGCCATTTAAAAAAAAAGTGAGTAATGAACATGTTGAATGTCCACAACATAGAATTTACAGTATGCTACGGCAGACATTCTGACATCAAACACCATCTACAAACTACAGACCATAAATCATCACTAGAAGTAGCAGCCAGATCTTCCCCAGTTATACAATTTTCTTTTTAAAGGGATGTGAATGATAAGGACAGGCAACTTTTGCTTACCATAAAGCCATTCACAGTTTAAGTTTTATAGCGTCTGATTACACATCCAAACTGATATAGTAATTCCACAAAAAGGATAGTATATAAGATTTGAGGCTTTCACAGTGGTGACTATGAAGAAAGCGGTCTTCTAGGATTTGGCACCGTGTATATGTGGTGTTAACCGACGTTTCGGAGGAACGTATCGCCTCCATCTTCAGGGTAGAAGAAAAAATATAAGAAAACTGCAAGCGAAGAGACCGCGAGAACCAGTAAAAGCAGACTGCTTTCTTCAAGGATAGTATAAATTAAAAAAGTGTTAATATGACAACTGCATAATTAAAAAAATAAAACCCAAGTAAACTGAAAAGTACCTGCGCAGCATGTATTCAGAATGTGCGGATCAGCATTACCTTGTTTTTCTGAGGATTCAAGAAAAGACCCTGCTATGTTGAACCTGGGAAGCAAGACAAGTTTTTCCAGGTACTCCAGGGCCAACTCAGGTGCAAAATGTTTCTCTAGGCAATGAAGAATGGTACTCAGCATAGGACCATCCAGCTTATTTCCAACAACTATAAGAGATATAGTGTGTAAATACAGAAATGAAAGAGCCACTTTCAAGATACATGTGATTAAGAAATGAGTATTACTGCAGCACGAAAAATTAAAAAGTAAAGTAAAAGTATCCTTGTAAGAGGCCGTGGAGGCCCATAAGGTTGTGACATGTTGAGGTTCCCACATTTTCTAGACAATCGGTTCATAGATGGCAGCAAAGTGGTCAGCCCTACACGCCGGCCGCCCTTTACCCCCAAGAATATTCCTGGTACTCATTTCTGTTAGAGGTTGAGTCGACCTCAGGGGGCATAGTGCGGCTGGAAGAATTAGGTAAATTGAAAAAAAATCCAATGACCTAATCGGGACTTGAACTCATGACCTTCTTGCTTGTAGTGTAGTGCCTCAACCAACTATGCTACCTCGTGCCCCTATGAAAAATTAAAGGGATAGTAATTAAGTCTGAAATTATGCTAGTTTAGTACATATGAATACTCCTTCCACTCCACGAACAGGCAAAAAATGTATCACAGTTACAGATTATTGTTACATTAAAAACCATAATGTGCTCACATTGCATTTATGTGGCATGAAAAGAACAAGAAGTTACAATGTGTTTGTATCAAAAGGAATTTAGAATGGAAATAATTAATTTTAAAATATTTTCTAAATATGAACTTCTAAGTCCATGAGCTTCTAAACTTCGGAAAGTCTGAAGGTATCTAACATTTTTTGTTTTCTTAGATGAAGCTGTTAGCCTCATGCCCAACCCCCAACTTGGAGGACAAGGCCCACTGTCTGTCTGGCTTACATCCTTCATCCTGTGCAACAAGGGTGACACCAGCAGCTCAAGCCCCCAGGAATAAAGACCCCCAGGCAACCAGGGCACTCAAATCTTCCCATCATTTTGAGGTATAAGCCAAGGAAAGACCTTGAACTAACAATTATTTGCAATACTACAGCCAGGTTATCAAAAAGTATGCAGTGAAATCCCTATGTAACAAATCTCTAGGAGAATGGTTTTTCTTACTTTAAATTGGGGATTTCACTAAATAGGGGATATGCAAAAATTACATCTAATTACCAATTGTAATTCAAAATTTTTGGTAACCATTAGATTCTTCCTTTTCATAAACGTCATAACTAACAATAAATAAAAGAAACACTACTGATGACATTCAAAACTCATGCACGCTTGTTAAAGATTATAGCTGATAGCAACAATTGGCAGCATTAAATCAATATACAAAGACTGAATACTGCTTACTTTAAATGCAGTTTATTCACTATACTGAAATTCACTAAATACAGGTAAAAAATACATTGCTTATATGGGACTTTGGCTGGGACCACAAGAAATATTCACCAGATAAAGGAGTTCACTAAATGCATGAACACTAAATGGAATTTCGCTCAAGTGGTTAGTCACTGACTTTCCACCGTGGTGGCCTGGGTTCAAGCCAGGGTCTGGTCAAGTGGGATTTGTGGTGGACAAAGTGGCACTGGAGCAGGTTTTCTCTGAGTACTTCAGTTTCCCCTGCCAATCTTCATTCCACCAACTGCTCCACAATCACCCTCACCTATCATCTGGGGCTGGAACAATAGGCCAGAAGTGACCGCAGTACAAGGTACTTAGCCCCACCCCACTACCAATAAAAAAAAAATGGAATTTCACTGTACCAAGTTTAATGTAATTGGTCCAGAAGTGAAGGGCCGCTACATACACAGTTCATTAACATGGTTCAGAAAGAACAAAGCACCAAATATGAACACTTCGTATTTTGGGCAAAATGGACTGCAAATTCAGGTTCAACAGAAACAAATACTCACCAGTTTGGAGGTCTACAGGCTGGACAGCTCGCATCACCTGTGCATGTCCAGAGACATCTGTGCTCCCCTTGAGAGCCTGCCACACCTTCATAAACTCATACGGAGAAGTAATTATGTTCACACTTTGGCCTTCCTCATGCGCTGACTGTTTTGTACTACACTGCAAAACAAAAAGCAGGATGAAAAAATTACACTACATAATCATGTGCTTGACAGAAAATTCTGAATTTATCTAAAACACAGAGGAAGTAATTCAGTGGGACAAAAATAACTGTATCAGACACTGCATATAATGTACATTTCCTCTAGAGCTGACTTTACAGCTGCCTTTATGTGTCTGGTCATCATAATATTCACACACATTGTGACATGACAGCTGAAAGCCAGAGTAGTTTAAGAAAAATGTCGTCCATTATTAGGCAACGTCCTGTAAACACTTTTCCACGGCAACCAAAACACGTTTCCACATCAACAATACCCAGACCATCGCTAGGCAACAGCTCAATTAACATAATCATGTGCCTGACAGAAAATTCTGGATTTATCTAAAACACAGAGGAAATAATTCATTGAGACAAAAATAACTGTATCAGACACTGCACATAATGTACATATTTGCTCTAGAGCTGATTTTACAGCTGCCTTTATGTGTCCGGCCATCATAATATTCACACATATTGCGACATGACAGTTGAAAGCCAGAGTAGTTTAAGAAGAATGTCGTCCATTATTAGGCAATAGCTGGTAAACACTTTTCCACGGCAACCAAAACACACTTCCACATCAATAACACCCACGTCATCGCTAGGCAACAGCTCAATTAACATGTCACACAACAATGGAGGAATTCTTGAAGCACTGTTTTCTATGCACTCTGTGCTGAGACTATATAACAAGGACACCAGCTGAGTCATGAGTCAACAGTCAGTCAGAGGCTGGAGTCAGTGGTTAGCAGTCTTGAATCGCACTGTTAGTAAACGACTAGTAAACAAACAGAAGGCTTCATGTGTGCTGTAGTTGTGATTTAGTGTGTGTAAATCAGTGACACTGTTATGGTTATTTGAGCGGCCTCCGTAGTCTAGAGGTAACATTCCCACCTCATGACTCGTAGAACGCGGGTTCAAATACCCGGTGGAGGTCGTCGAATTTTTAAGGGCGGAATAATTCAGGGGAACAAGTCCTCCGGGAGGGACTTTAAGCCGTGGGTCCCGTGTCATAGCTTTACAGCACGTAAAAGCACCTCATATCTCTATAAAGGAGGTCACTGAGCCAAATTCAAGGACATTTCCCGTCCAACAGTAGTCTCTAACACCTCTGATAGATGGGGGAAGCATCATAGATACCGCTAAGCCAGTAGAGGCTGAACTCGCTGGCTTGGTCAGGACTGATGGTACGCACCAATATCAGTAGGGTATAGAGACTGGTAGAATATCATAGAGGGAAGCACAATGGACCAATACTGGTCTAAGTGCATGGGGAAACCCACCCTCTCCAATAACTAACTAACTAACTAACTAACTATGGTTATTTGCAATAATGAGTTACAAGCATTCAAAAATTCAATTATCGATTCAAAACCCAGTGTCTAGTCACTAACACATGACACAGTGTGTTCTGTGAATACATTTAACATTTCCTTTCAGAATAACAAACTATTTTTATATTCATCTTGAAAATCTTGAACTGCGTTAGCTGAAAGAGAGTAGAAATCTGTCATGTGAGATCTGGGTTCTAGCAATGGTGAATATGAATGTTAAGTGTCTTTCGGGAAGTGAAGCCGTGTATCTGGGAGAAGATTACTGATGTTTTGAATGGACATCAGTAATTTAAAGGATGGTTCTTCAAGTATGAATACTATTTGAAACAACCAAAAATGTTCAAGGTCAAAGTTCGAGATAGGTTGTTTTGAGATACATTCACAGAAAACACGAATAAATGTTAAAATTAAAAGGGGATTTATATTAAAATGAATTCTAATTAAGGTTATTTATTATTTTCTAATAACAAATTTCCATTTGTTTCATTCTGGTCTGTCACACTAACAATATTATTAAAGATAAAACAATTCCGTCCAGTAAAAACAAGACAGCATGTCACGAACAACCACAGGACGACATCAAAGAACCTTCTTCTCAAGAAAGACAGGCGGCACAAGTTCTGCCCCCGTCAGCAAAGGTGATAAGAGGGAGGAGACGAACCTATTTGGTTTATAAATTCTAACTTAAATAACAACAGTTTTTTTAAAAAAATTAATATATCAAGACAGCCGCTGTAGTTGTGAAAACTTTGGATTTTGTATCTATTTGTGCATTGTAAACATTGTATGAACTCGTATATATATTTTAACATTCAGAACACCCATTGTAATAGTGGTTTCCAAACAGTATCGATGTCCCTCTGATGATGGTCTCTAAGGACCGAAACATGTAAGGGTGTTATGAACTGAAGTAAGACAAACTTCACCAGTCACACTGGATGGAATTATTTTATCTTTTATAACAAATTTTCAGTTTCTCTAATCTGCCTGACAAATTTTGGGTTCATTCTAGGGAAAGAAAATAATTCACAACATTTGAAACCAACTACGTTGTGTTCTGGGGTTTTATTCATGCAAAACAACGCCTTTCCACCTAACCACAACTTTCAAAATAAAAGCATACGAAAGTAAAGGTGATGTCATTCTTAAAGTTTTTTTTGGACTGTGCAAACTGAATGACATATTAAATCACTCATATTTAAACTTTTCTGAAACAGTTCACATATTCTTGATGAAAGAATATCAGATGCACTAAGACTAAAACTGATGAAGCTAGTATTATCAATTAATCTTCAGAGCTAGTCCTCCAGTGCTAATTTGTATATAATACAATGTTCCTGATGTGCTTGAGCCTTCATATGAAAACAAAACAATAGCTAAATAGCTGCTAACATCAATGTCATATGCACAGATCTCCCTAATAGCAATAACAGCAAACACACATGACTGTGATAAACTGTGAAAATACGGCTTTCAGGCTTAGCAGATAAAATTAAGCCAAACTCTGAAATTCCATATAAAATGTACTGAAAAGTTCAATATCATCTGTATCTGGAAATGTGGTAGCACATCTATTTTGAAAAAATGTGATAAAATTATGACACAAGAAGAACCATACAAAATTCCTGGCTTAAAGGAACAATGGAAGAGTGTACTTCATGCTTTCAAAAGTAAATATAAATTAAATTAATACAAACTACCTCCTTCAATGGGACCTATATCTAGTATTTTATCAAGTAACACAAAATCCACTATGAATGAAATATATATGATTAGATATCCTAGTCAATTTAGGCAGCCTAAAACCAGGAACTACGAACTATGGTCTACTTGAAACTTCAGTGATCTTATTCCCATAGAAGTGTCCTTGTATGGCTTTCTACACTATAACCTGCAATATGTAATGAATAACTGAAATGGAACTGAATTACTATAAAATGAAACATAATATTGTATGATAGCACCTTGTCGCATATCACTTATTTATTCCAGTTAGTCATTAGCTGTTTCACATGCAACTTCTTTTTAAAAAGTTATAAAAGTTAAAATCACTTATTTTCAGTAGAAGAAATTTTAACCTTTCAAACTTTTAAACATTTTAGAAAGCAAGTTGCATGTGAGACTAAGGATGGCTGCAGACCAACTGTGTCGAGACAAGCATTAAGACTTGCTTCATTTGTGATTCATCAGCATGAATCTGATGTCAGCATCATGACTCAGACCGGTGTGCGGCGGTTTTCATAATCTCATTCGTTTCAACTGTGCTCCTTTCTTTGCGTCATGTCACAGACATCGTGGCTTGACTGTCAAATCTTGACGCATGCCGGTGTGCAGCTTACCTAACAACTAACAGGTCTATGGAGTGGCCTCCATAGTCTAGAGGTAACGTTCCCACCTCATGACTCGTGGTACGCGGGTTCAAACCCAGTGGAGGTCATGGAATTTTTAAGGGCGGAAAAATTCAGGGAACCAGTCCTCCAGGAGGGACTTTAAGCCGTGGGTCCTGTGTCATAGCTTTACGGCACGTAAAAGAACCTCATATCTCTATAAAGGAGGTCACTGAGCCAAATTCAAGGACATTTCCCGTCCAACAGTAGTCTCTAACGCCTCTGATAGATGGGGGAAGCATTATAGATACCGCTAAGCCAGTAGAGGCTGAACTCGCTGGCTTGGTCAGGACTGATGGTACGCACCAATATCGGTAGGGTATAGAGACTGGTAGAATATCATAGAGGGAAGCACAATGGACCAATACTGGTCTAAGTGCATGGGGAAACCCACCCTCTCCAATAACTAACTAACTAACTAACTAACTAACTAACTAACTAACTAACAGGTCTATTATTATTATTATTATTGTTGTTGTTGTTGTTGTTATTATTATTATTCGGAGGGGGTGGGTTTCCCCATGCACTGCGACCATTTATTGATCTATTGTGCATCCCCCTTTAATTTTCTAACTAATCGCCATGCCCTTCCAGTACTGGTGCTCGCTATCAGCCCCGTTCTACCAGCGAGGTCAGCCCTCTCCGGTAGTGGTCCCTGATACTTCCCCATCTACCGGAGGAATTGGAAACTATATGGGCGGGAAACTTGCCTAATTTTGCTCAGAGGTCTCCTAGAGACATGAGGATCTTTTACGTGCCGTAAATCTACGACACGGGACACACGGCTTAAAGTCCCTCCTGGAGGACTTGTTCCCTGAATTTTTCCGCCCTTAAAAATTCGCAGGGTTTGAACCCACGTACCTTGAGTCACGAGGTGGGAACGTTACCCCTAGACTACAGAGGCCGCACTAACAGGTCTAAGTAACAGTTATATAATATGGTAAGAATTCATACCTCTATGGGTACCTCTCGTGATGTTCTCTCATTCACTTTGTACTTGTTAGCTACCTTCACTTTTGTTTGCTGTGGTTCAGTGTTGCCAATGCCTGGTGAAATTTTCTGCTTCGTATCCTTTAATCCTGATGCTTCTGATGGTGTATTCTTCTCTTCATTTCCTTCTGTCTGCACTGTTTCATTACTGCTGTTACTGTTACCCACTGAAAGTTTTTCATTTTTCAATTTATTTGCTTCTAGTGACGCGTTTCCTATATTTTTTTTGTTTACCCTTGTATCCCCTCTCTTGTCTGTTTCCATGGCTGTACTGATGTCACTGCTTAAAGGAAGTTTCAGTTTTACTTCAGAAGTTGTTTGCTTTACTTCTTTCTTATCCGACTCAAAATTCCCTCCTTCTCTTTTCTCCATCGCTACATTATTATCTCTACTCATAAAAGCTTTCCCTTCTGCATCTTTCAATTTTTTTATTTCTAACATATTTTCAAGTTCTACCCTCTGTTCTCTCAGTTCTCTACTTCCTTTCCTTGAATCAAGTTCAGAACTTATCAAGTCCTTATGAAGTGGCAGTTCTGAATTTTCCTGGACAACATTCTCCATAGATTTCTCTGTTGCCAATATATCCCCACTTCCTTTCTCATCAATTTGCATCTGATCACTGCTTATGTTTTCATTACTTTGTTCATCTCTACCATCATCAGCAGCAGGAGTGACCTTCACAACAATACTGCCTCTTTCCTCACCCATCTCAGATGTATCTTCAGTGGCTTGTTTTATCTTCTGCCTTTCCTCCTCTTTCTCTGTTCTTCGGTCAGCTCGCTTCCTTTTACAGATCCTACATTTAGGAGCAGTCCTGCATGACCAGGCTGGAATGCCATTGCATCTGCACATTGTCTTTGCTAAGCCCCATTCATTTACTGCCACATTGTGTCGTGGTGCAGGAAACACAAAGCCAGTAGGTTCATCCTCAATAGTCATTCTGTAATAGAAATAATAACTTCAGGCATAAAGACTTAAGATTTCTTAAACTGTGACCAATATAACAATTATTCTACTTCAGAATTTTAGGACCCATGGCTGATGGCCACCACATATTTTTTCAGTACAGTTTTCACTATAAGGCACACCTCTGTTCTCAGTCATTCTTTCCTGTGCAATTACGTTAAGCAGATATTTCTGATTGTTTTTCATCAAAAGATACGTTTTGCTCTTGGTTTTCTCTGACATAATATCCAAGGAATGATCAACTTCTGCATGAATTTGGGTCATGAGAAATGGATTTAATACTCAAATATTTGTACATATAAACTTTTACAAGGTTACGAAATTTCATGTTATGGCATTTTACAGCAATAATCTTACACTTGATCCATTTTTAAATATTTAAAATACAGAATAACAGTACTTGCTATGGAACGTAAACTCAGTGAATCAATATGTCTCACCTCACACTCTTCAGATTAGATCCACACTTTTTCTTCATCTGTTCAGAAAGGGATTTTGCCAATTTGTTATCTGGTTCAAGCCCCACAACTTTGCAGAAATCTTCAAAAGCCTAGAATAAGGTCAAAGTGTCAGTAGTTTGCTAGGTCACAGCAGACAACTTCTATTACTCATGTTCAGGACATTATCTGACATCACTGCAGAGATATAATTGATGAAGTTGCCGTACGTCAGCAAGATCTGCCGTCGGCATCTGCATATTTAGGTATCTGCAGAGTGACTGCTCCACCATGACAGTGCACTAATATATTAGTCTCGTACGGCAAAGTAGTCACGTTGCTTTTATACCTTTCCTAGATTCCAGATCCAGCTTCTACTGATTTCTGTGTGTTCACAAGAATGAAAGCCCTCTGGAAGGGATACAGGTTCCAGTCAGCTGAAGAAGTGAAAGAAGCTACAACAGTGGCAAGTAAGGTCACAGATAAATGTCTGCAGGAGTATTTCAAGCAGTGGTATGGCAGAAATTTGTAACAGTGGGAAGGAATTACTCTGAAGGTAGTAGGTAGTAAAATGGACCGTCAACATGAATGCAACATGGAAAAAATTTCATAAATTTTTTTGGGTCTAGCATGTATAAAAGCACTGACTCTAGAGAGACGTTTTCTTAACAGACTCAACTTTTTCAATCATTAAAGTAGTTATAAATTTCACATTACTCCAGCAGTTGGTGACACTGAGCTCCAATGTACCTTCAAGTCACAGGCAGACACTATGAAAAGTTTCTGCAACAGGTTTCATTAACATATAAAACTTATTTCAGTTTTATATTTACATTATCGTAGAACTTATCATTAAAAACTATTATTTCTAGTACATCTTTTTCTAACTTTCAAACTGCCATGACTTCTGGAACTTTCTGAATTGGGTGAATGTTAACACTTTGCGGACCGTGCACCCTCTAAAAGGTTTTTCGCTTTTAAACATGCGGACCGTTCACGTGTTAACATGTTTTTAAAACACGATAAGTTGCAACACACTATACATCTCTCTGGCTCCACCTAGCTAGCACGTAGCTGCTTGCAGCTCAAATCACTCAAAATCACTTAATTAAAGTACCCACTCCTTCTACGAGCTTCTGAACAACCTAATCAACTTATCTGGAAGAGACTTGTTACCTTTCCAGTCTGCCCTTTTATTTCCCTCTGTAACTAATAGATACAGTCACAAAATAATATATACCTGTTCATAATTGTTGCTGTTCTGGTGTGCAGTTCCCCGCCGAAGCAAAGCCTTTACATTCAATGGGTCTGCTTCCAACACCTGGTTGCAATCTGTAAGTGCTGCTCCAAACTTGTGAAGCTTTAGGTCTGAATTCAAACAAAAATTATTTTGGTGAGATATTTAAAGAAACAAATATTAGCTGAAAAGAACATATATTACTATCTCTGTCAAAACTTTCGGTTCCTGTTTCAAAAGTCACTAAATATGGAACAGATCACACTCACCGACATAAATGATTATGCCAACAGGCTGTTATCATGTGAAAACTGTTCATATTCACTATCCCTGGGAGGCTACAGAGATGTTATAAGGCTTTTAGTTTTGAATATACATTAAATGAATGTAGATTAATGAATGGAGAACCTAAGTCCTCAAATTTTCCAATTCATATATTTAACACCGCAATGACCAGTATAATTTCATGCTCATCTATACTACCATAATTCTGAAATGGTGGTAAAAAGATTCTCGCCTGATTAAGAATGCAACATTTATGACTATAACAGAGACTAATGGTTCCGCTCACATGCTATTGCCCTATTATTATAAGCAGCTGGCGTCGGGCAGAGCAAAATGCTGCAAGTGTAGTGCTTCACTGCCAGGTCATAGTCACCAGAACGGTAATATTCATTGCCTCGATCCTTCTCCTGTGCTGCCATGAACTCCTTCTCTGTGGCCGAGAGGTTGTCTGCAACATAACATATCTATATGAATATAAAAAGAACTTATCTCAAAAATACTGCCAACAAAGTAATGGAAATGTTTAAGTGGGCAACTAGGGACTTAATAAAGATCTTCATAATTTATACAACTTATCCAGTAATGTTACCACCATGAAATCAAAAATGTTATGAACTGTACACGTAATTCAAGTGGTAAACAAGAAATATTTACATAATTCTGTTCAAGGAACCTCTTTCAAAATGTCAGTATATTCATCTGAAACTTCTGCAAACATCCATCAGACCAGAAGGCATCTCCTCCCAGATGATAAGAATCTTCATGGACTGAAACAGCACAGAACTGTGTCCAGTTGGTGGTTTTTGGTAATAAAAATACTGAAGCTTCACATCCCATTACCAGAAAGTTACACAGTTATCTAAAAACATCCATGTGAAAGAATTGGCTTAAAAAGGAAGAGAAGAGGAATTAATGACAGAATTACCTTCTTTTAAGAAACAATTACAATGATTTAAATTTTTCTCCTAATATGTAGGTAGGCTGAAAAGCAATGCACACATGCTTGTAGAGCGCGAATGAAATGACCTTCAGAAGAGCGCCAGGTGGCATGTGGAAGTAACATTACCCCTCAATACGCATGCGCAGGTTTGTGGTTGTTGCGTTTATCCAGTGTATTTCGAGAAGTGGAAGTATGGAGACGTGTTCTAGTGCTATGTCAACGCGAGTTAAACAGCGTGCTGTTATCGAATTTTTAACTGCTGAAAAAGTGACTCCTACTGAGATTCATCGTCATTTAAAGGCTGTTTATGGTGACGATGCTGTTGATAGGTCTACTGTAAATCGATGGGTAATAAAATTTCGTGGTTGCGAGCCTGGAAAAGCCATAATTTTTGATGAAACACGGAGCGGACGTCTGATCACTGCCACAGACGATAATCATCACAAACTCATCAACAATTTGATTCAAAATGACCAGCGAATCACTCAAAAGCGTATCGCAGACGATATTGGAATATCCAAGGAACGTGTCGGCTTCATTATTGAACAATTGGGATACCGTAAAATCTGTGTATGATGGGTACCACGCCGTCTCACAGACGATAACAAACAGCGGCGATTATGCTGCGAGCAACTTTTGCAGCGCTACCGTGACGAAGGAGACGAGTCATGGGTACATTGTTACAACCCAGAAGAGAAAAGACAGAGCACTGCATATTGACATCTGTCTTCTCCTCAGGCAAAAAAGTTCAAAACACAACCATCCGCCAAAAAACTTCTTTTGACTGTGTTTTGGGATGCTCACCGAGTTTATGTGAACGATTTTCTGGAATGACGGGCAACGGTAAATTCTTCTCAGTACATACAGACTCTAAAACACCTCCGGTGTAGAGTTTGTCGTGTTAGAGGCAGCCTGGCTCCAATAATCTTGCGACATGACAACGCTCATCCACACACCTCGGGCGCAACTGAAGAGGCTCTGCGAAACCTGAAGTTTGAACCGACTGCACACCCTCCTTTTTCCCCCGATTTTGTGCTTTGTGATTTTTATTTTTTTCCTCTACTCAAGAGAGACCTCAAGGGTAATCATTACGCTTCAGACGATGAGGTGAAGGCAGCTGTCAAGTCCTGGATTCGAGAAAAGCCGGAAGAATTTTTCAGTGACGGAATGAAAAAACTTGTTACACATTGGGAGAAATGTGTTAGCCTTAACGGTGACTATGTTGAAAAATAAATATATGCTTTTGAAACTTAAGAATTGTACTTTAATGTACTTTTTGCCCGATCTTGCTATTTGTTTTTGTTCACGCTCTACAAGCATGTGTGCATTACTTTTCAGCCTATCCATGTAACATACTTTCACACAACTGCAAAATTCTTTAAGTAATCTGCATAACCTGTCACCATGGAATCAGAAACCATTTTCATAGCTTCAGTGACACATTATACTTTGACAAAACATGCAGGCCTACAGGTAACACTTCAGATTTATTTCAGGAGGTGCTTGGTTCCAATCTCGGCTGGGACACTAGCTATCCTGAGTGAGGTTTTATGGTTTTCCTCAGCTGCTCCGGGCAAATGTTAGAATAATCCCTCAATTAGACTATGACTGTTTCCTCCCCAATCGTTTCCAACTCATCATCCTACTATCTGACGCTGTACCCTTTCAATACTGAGAGAATCCTTAAATAACCTATGAATAAAAAGAAGAGCAACTTTTGTACACATGGAACCTCAATAAAATGCCTTTGTGTCTATAGTTACAAGCCACACACACAATTGTCAATGTAACACTTTCCATCATCTGCTTTAGTTCCTTGAAACACAACGCTGATGTAATTAAGATATTTTCACTGCAATGTCATAAAATTTTATAAATCAGATTTTGTCACTGGTATAGGCATTAAATAATTATTTAATGCCTATTTAATGCCTATGAATTAAATTATAATTTAATTCATGAAGAGCTGAAACCTTAATGACACCTAAATTTTATGTTATGAACCAACTTTTCACACTCAGTCAGTTTTCAGAAACTTCATAGTTTTAATCGAGGTTAATGTAAGGCAGAAGTTACAGTGAATCAGTATGGACCAAAAATAAAACTGCCTGCCAACTTCTACTGTTAACCTCCCCACACATAACTGTAACAAAATCCATTTAGTTTCTAGATATGACCTTCCCATGAGATGTTCATTCATAAATTTCATGCAAAGAATGCATAAAAGACTCTGGTAATATGCAGCACTTTGTCTTCCCAGTATGGACTGATTATGTTTTAATAATTACAGCTATAAATCTTAATTAACTGATAATATTTTTTTACATTCATTATGATGTTTACAGCAAAAGACTTGCTCTGATTATAAAACAGATTCTAAATCATATTGCATACGGTGTTACCTCTGAAGAAATGACTTTATTAAAACATACCAGCTATATTTGAAAATGTATCATCCTCATCTCTTTTGTTCTTTTTCTTCTCTTTCTCTTGTTGCCTTTTCTTCTTCATGGCCTGTTCTTTCCTCCGCTCATCCTCCAACTCCATCTTGAGGAGCTCCTTGTCTACATCAAACTTATCCCAATCAGCGTAATTTCGAGGTACTGCACTCTTCATCCGTGATGGCCCAGCCTCCTGCTTGTCATTCTGTCACAGAAAAAATGACAACCACATTAGTATTGCTGAGAGCAGGTCCAACCTTTGTAATACCGTTTGCATGCAGTGATCCTATAACTTCAGCAGCAACATCAGTATCCTGTGTACTCACATGAGAGCCCAGCATCTTGCTCATTTTTACGTTGCGAACAGCTGGAAGATCATCTGAAGACTTATAGATACTGCTGCTTTTCTTCAGTTCCTCCTCACGTGTCCTCATTTCACCAGTCCATTCCTGTCATGTAACACGTTATAAAAACTGACTCAACATATTCACACCCAAAACCAAGGTTTTAAGGCAAGTAATTGAAACAGGAACAGAACTAAAAAAATACACTCACCCCCTTGCCATAAATGTGCTAATGGAAACCAGTGGCAAGTACAGTCTCTCAAAATTGTCATGGCATGCTCAGGGTAACCACCGTATGGCTACAAAAGGCAGCAAGACATAACACAAACTCTCCCCGATTCTCTCAAACATTGCACAATGGCAATATCAATGGGCTATACATAAAGACATTTATATACAGGATGTATCAAAACTTCAGGATCGGACTCCTCATATAGAGAGAAGAAAACAAGCGTATGACAACATGCGTACGGAAATGCATAATTACGGAGTTATCCGACCTTTTAGTAACGTCAGTGAACTGTTGCAATGTTGCACTGAATATGTCTGTAACGCCAACTGGAACACTCTGGTCACATATCAGAGGAAATGTTCAAAGTGACCTCCTCCTGCCTGAATACAGGCCTCCGCTCGTAATCACATGGAGTGCCACACACGATCAGAAATGCCCGGTGTAGTGTGTACTGTCTGACAGGCTGCCACAATAAGCACATGGAGAGTTGGTACATCAGCAACAGCAGTCAAAAACACGACAGACTTTAAGTGTCCCCACAGGTAAAAGTCTAGGGGGTTTAAGTCGGGAGAGCGTGGTGGCCAAGCAGTCAGTCCACCTCTACCTATCCAGTGCCCAGGATAATGTGCATTAAGGTGCCTGCCAGCAGACAGACTGAAATGTGTGGGAGCACCATCATGCATGAAGTACAGCTGTTGACAGGATGCTTACTTGATTACTTGTGTAATAATTGTAGCCGGTGTCTTGCATTTTTATTCCGGCAAACAGGACGCGTCGGCGTGCACTCCATAAATTACACGCTTGGATAACTCTGTAATTATGCATTTTCGGACCCATGTTGTCATACACTATTTTTCTTCTCTCTATATGAGGAGTCCGTTCCTGAAGTTTTGTCGTTGAGTTTTGATACACCCTGTAGACCCAACTGTAATGCTATGGGCAAGTGGATTTTAAGTTACTTATTTAGTTACTTATGGAGCTGAGCCCTTCTTAAGAAGCCAAATCTGCAGCTACTCAAGAATTTTCCAGCATTTTATGGAACCCAAAAGTTCATTACCGTGTTCACAAGAGTCCTCCACTGGTCCCTATCCTGAGTCACATCAATCCAATCCATACCATCCTATCTCTAAGATCCAGTTTAATATTGAAGAAAGCAGTCTTCTGGGATGTGGTGTCCTGTAGATATTGTGTTAACAGACAATTTGGAGAAACGTATCGCCTTCATCTTCAAGGTAGAAGAAAAAGTGTTATTATCTGCTCATGCTGGTTTACTCACGGATTTCTTATTTTCCTTCAGCCCTGAAGATGGAGGTGATACATTTCTCCGAAACGTCGGTTAACACAATATCTACATGGCGCCACATCCCCGAAGACTGCTTTCTTCATAATCACTGCCATAAATATCTCAAATCTTATATTTTAATATTGTCCACCCACCTACACCATGGTCTTCCCAGTGGTAACTTTCCTTCTGCCTTTCCCTTCAATATGCTATATGCATTCCTCTTCCCCCCATTCATGCTACATGTCCTGCCCACCTCATTCTCCTTGGCTTGATCATTCTAATTAAGTGGCTAATGAATTTAAATTGTACCTCTTAAGCCCTGAATGAGTAGCATCAAAATGAAAATGAGTCATAAATTATCTTTCCCAATGAAAAACACTATGGAAGTCAAATCACTAATAAGAAAATTGTCATCCTATGCACATTTATCTTTTCTTCATGAAGTTATTAGTCCTGCTCTCACACCCTCTAAGTCTAAATACTGTCATGTGTTTGTGATTAGACATGGGGAGTGGACTGATAATTGAATTTGCTTGAGGCTTATGACTCATAATTACAAGTAACTATAACAGTCTCAATGATTTACACACTCTAAAGACCACCGGAACTACAGCACACATAAAGACTTCTTTGTATTCACTAGTCATTGCTCAGTAACTCTTCCATTCTTGTCTGACATGTTATGCAGGCTGTTGCCCAGTGGTGGACCAGGTATTGTTGACATGGAAGCATAATTTGGTTGCTACAGAGAAGTGTTTCATGATATACATACCAAGTTTCATAAAGACTGGTTGAGGCATTCATAAGTTAATACGGAAGGATTCACAGACAACATGTATATCACAGAAGCTTACCGTAAGATAACAGGCTAATAATAAATTATAACTGTAATGCCGTGGAGCAGGGGGGCATGGAGGTAGCCTCCTCTGCCACCACTGTTACGCCGCAAGTAGGGGGCCGTGGAGTCAGCCCGCCTCTGCCACCACTGTAATGCCTTGGCGGCGCAGGGGGGCGTGTAGGTAGCCTTCCTTGCCTCCACCGTCACTTACTCTGTAAGGAGTTATCACAATCATCCTAGCTCACCCTTAGCTAGGATTCTCCTGTTCGGGGTTCCTTCTCGGTAAAAGCTGCCACCATCTATTTTCTGTCCTTTCAATCGTGGGGACTACTCCCTGGCAGGTAGTCCTTGCTCCTTGACCACTCCTCCCGTAGCTTACAGGTAGCGACTTAATACTTTATTAATACACTTTATCATCATATCGCAAGGGGCGTTGGTATCTAGGCTACTTAACTCTGCGTGTGTGCCAGGTGCCTATCCCTGTTTGTCTTTCTTGTCTTCGGCTGCCACTGCTCCTGTGTCAGTTCAACCCTCGCTTTGGTCAGGATTATCGGGATTGGAGGTGGGAAAGTTGATTATAGATATGAATTACCTCCCGGTACATCCTATCCTATCTATTCTAGCTGTCTATTTACATTATTATATATATACATAATTTACATTATTTACATATTACAAAGACTGTCCTTCAGTCTTGACTACATAGAGTCTTTACTACTCGTTCTGCTTCTTTACGTTCTCCCCCTTCAGGGGTGGAGGCCTGGAGCCTCTCTCTCTCTCTCGGACTCATCTAATGGGCCATGCAAGCCCTCCTCGTGTAACATAAATCTTCTAGTTGTACATTTCTTACTACGTCTTATATACAATTCTACTATCTTTCATAAAGTTCCCTCGAAACGTGATCTACCCTTAAATATCTATATTAAATTACCACATACTATAGTTACCACTACACCCTATGTGTACCCTTGACACCGACATATAAGTACACGATCTATACCTCTTAACCCAATCTATCCTTGGTTATACGTATTGAATCCCGCATACTATCTTTACTACAACACACTAACCCTAACCTTGATATATATACTATAAATCACTGATTGCCTGACTAATATCCTAGGCTTTTACAAGATCCTGGTCCCTACCCTCAGGGCTCACTGGGTACACTGGAAATTGCACATTCAATAGCTCAACAACACTGTTATCACCAATACTATGAAACAACGATATTATCAATCAGCATGGCTATTATGCGTAAACAAACCCACCTGTAGTACAAGATGCCGGCCCACTACCTCCGCTGGTCAGACCCATGTTGAAGAGAGCCTTCGGCTGACAATTGAATATTCTGTGATAGAACGTGTTTCAAATCCCCCGAAATTCCCTAATTTATGGTTTTCTTTCGCTGATTCAGCGTTGACGACAGAGGGTAGGTGACTCCCCCTCAGTGTCCTCAATCCTCATAATCACCTCCTCATTGGCTCTCATGGGTGGTTGTGGGCGGACCCCCTTGCGTCTTATTGCTGCGTAAGCAGTCTCTTACGATTAAATCCAGTGAACGAGTGAGGTAAGCTATTGCTCTGCGATTACATAGACCTGCTGTGCAGTCACATTCTTAACCTAATTGCCAGTCCCGGTGTTTACAATTTACGGCAATAGCTGCGAAACGCTTTTCGCAAGTCTCTAGCTTTTGGGTAATACCCTACCCTCTTCAATCTCAAATTTGGGCCATAACAATAACCAAACTACAGATTATAACTTCAGAACAGACTGGTCCTACCTCCAAAATCACAATTTATTCATTATATGGTGATCCACACAAGGACACAGAGAGTCTTAACCTTCCGCATCTCACATACCACAGGTCTTTTTGCAAACAAACCATGATTCCACCATAGTAAAAATAAAGCTTCTCTTTTTGCAAGAAGTACATTTTTACAAATATATGCAGTATGCTCTCTGTTAACCAGCATGTATGGTGAACAGAGTCTGCCAATTAAACGAAACATGCTTGCATGAGAAAACCTATTAGATAACCCCAATTCAAAGACAAAACAACACATTTTTATTTCAGTTATTGTGTGGAAATCTTCCTTTGTGACATAAAAGAACAACGGGTGAAAGGTTTTGGGTACATGTATTGTAACCCAATCACGAATTCAGCTGGCCTCTACTACAATGGCAGCTATGTGAGGGAGGACGATGGGTAACACTGTTAGTGGCAGTTAAGAGAACTTCATGTGGCAGATAAAGGCATGAACATCACAAATATCCTTTTCTAAAAATCATACAGAAATTATAAATCTTCTTTGAAAATGTTGCTGGTTGGATTGGAACTCCAACTGCTTGAATACTGGATAACTGGAAGTCTCCTTTATATTTTAGTATTATATTAATCACAGATGCATGTTCATATTTTCAAGACCTCATGCACCACTCAGCCCACTGTTGAGTCACACCAGTTAAGAAAAACTGATATATAACCTGAACAGAGTCCACTCAAAATCAGTTTTGAGTATATGAGTAAAAATAAACAGCAATACGACTTCTTCATTATTTTCTCACTCACATCTGAATAATTTTTTTATCCTAACAGAAACCAGAAACAACCAGCAACGGTCTCAGAATTAACCTGCTTGCATACACAGAAACACAAAGTCCACACTCATACCTCTATCTCATTAGAAACCCTGTCCCAATGGTCAGGTTCCAGCGTTGATTTCGTTAGTGTGGGCTCCTCAGTTCGCAAAACATGACTCTCTGGAGCTACTTGCCTGAGCCGAGTTTCGGCGCATTGAGTAAGCAGTGGAAAATGCCCTTCTTCACCTGATCTATCACATAAAAGTCAACAAATAGCTGATTTTAGAAAGTTGGATGTTTAGAACATGACGAACAACATAAACTGCAAAGAGTTCCATTTTCAAGAATATAAGACCATGTAGTCTGGTGAAAGTCAACCAGCATTTCAGAGGAACATATTCTGCCAGCTCCATGCTTGTTTCTTAGTTGGCTTACGCTTTTACCATAAAGATGGAGGTGTTATGTTCCTCAGAAATATCAGTTGACTTTCACTGGAACACAGCATATCCCAGAAAACAGATATCTTCATCGTCACAGCTGTAAATCATTGCAATACAATTCTTTAAAAAAACATGATAAATATGGGAATCGCCTTGTATAATAAGATCCCTGAGCAGACAAAATTAAAGAAAAATTTTAACTCTTTTAAGGGGGATTTAAAATCCTTTCTGTTGAAACATTCCATTTATTCCATTGATGAATTTATGTCCCTTTAATTCTTAAATGAGTGTGTTATGGTTTTATGTTATGACAAATATCTTGTCCTCACTTAATCTATAAAAAAAAATTTGGATGCAGGGTTACTTTTGGTTATTGAATTGTTACAAGTGGGACGATGTACTGTATGATTAATGTGTATGAAATCAGTAGGAAGTTAAGTTTTTTAGTATAGTTGACTCATGTATGATATGTATGTTATATTAATATGTAGTTACTGACTTCTTCTATATCCAGAGGTTGTATTACCAAATATGGATTCTTGGAACAAATAAATTGATTGATTGTGAGAACTTTAAATAGAACTTAAATTATATATAAAAAGTGATAACAGAGCAATATGTTATGGTATAACAACTGCCCTAGTTATGATGCTGATATACCACCTCATTGGATCAGGAGATAGTCTAGGTGAAAATATATTCACGTGTATACAGCCATTAAAGATCAATGGATATTCTGGATACATATGTCATCATTGTAGTCATATCAAATTCAGCCAGTCCTATTTCAGAATACTCTACATCTTCCACTCTGTTCATGTTAGTAGGCGGCTCACACATCATTTAAAAACTTTTACTTAATGACTGCAGGATACTTTTCATAGCAAATACTACCGTTCATATCACTGTCATGTTGACGTGACAAGTTTGCTCTGGTTGAGCAACTGCTCCCACAATTCTGACCACAAGTACTGGATCTTCTTCTTACATGTGTCACACACTTTATATTCACATAAAGGTATAACTGTCTGCAATTCATGGGTGTATCTATCATAAGTTCTTCCTAGATCAAACAACCTTCCCATTCTGTGAACTTCAACAGTGTCTATGTATCTACTTACACTATGATTCTATTATGTGAATAAGAACATACAAATCAGCAGATAAACTATGACACATAGTAATATCACCATAGTGTTAATAAAGAGCTTAATGTGATATAAATTATATACTGCGCCAAAGCTGAAAAAGCTCACAGAAACTCATGGTGGCAAGAGACACAAAGGACTTCATAATCTAGGGCCACAACGGTGACAGTCATGTAATGTGTAAAAATAAAAGTAAGGCTATCCCTGTAACAGGCCACGGAGGCCCACAGGGTTGTGAAATGTCAAGGCTCCCACATTTTCTAGCCAGTCAGCTCACAGATGGCGGTAAAGTTGTCAGCCTTACACGCCGCCTGCCCTTTATCACCAGGAAGATTTCTAGTACTTATTTCTGTTAGAAGCTGAATTGACCCCAGGGCCATAGTGCAGCTGGAAGGATTAAGTCAACTGAAAAATCCAATGACCTGATTGGAAATTGAACCCACAACCTTCTGGCTTAGAGCATAACACCTCATCCAACTACACTAGCACGTGCCCCATCTTGTAAGGTGTACAATATCAATTATTATATTACTACTGTCCTCACTGTTATTCTGTTACAAGTGAACAAACTGAACCTCTCTTACAAAAAGATTAAAAAAGCAACAAACTTACGTCTGTTTCATATATTACTATCAAAAGTTTATTCAGATGACCTTAAAATTAATTTGTAGTCCTGCATAATATCTGGAAGCACCATATTTAATTCTCAGCCCAAAGGCCAACTTTCCTAATGAGTTTACATGGCCTTCTTAAGTACTACTAGGTTGCGAGGGTACTTAAAATAGACCATTATCACTTCTCCAATTTACATCCTCAAATGTGACACTACTGCGATCTGGGCAAGTGGGATTTGTGATGGACAAAGTGGCGCTGGAGCAGGTTTCCTCCAAGTACTTCGGTTTCCCCTGCCAATCTTCATTCCATCAAATTCTCCACAAATAAGAATATCTAACTAATTCTAAATTGTAATCAACTGTAAACAATTGTAACTATTGTAATTTTAATCTTACTCATATATTAAATTGTTAATATTCAGAATTAACTTGACTTGTCCTATATCATGTACAATGATCTACAGTGATGAAATAAATCAATCAATCAATCAATATACGAGGGGGTACCCAAAAGAAACCGAACTTATTTTTTTTAAACTTATTTATTCAAATTTTAAGCACAAACCTTCAATCCCTTTCAAAGTACTCTCCACTTACACTAATACACTTGTCTAGTCTTTTATTCCATTTTTCAAAACATTGTCTAAATTCATCTTTTGAGATGCTTCACAACGCCTCCATCGTTTTTTCCTTTCATGTCTCGTTTCATTCGAGGAAACAAAAAAAAGTCACACGGGGCAAGGTCGGGTGAGTATGGAGGGTGAGGAACAGGGGTCATACCATTTTTGGTCAAGAATTGTCATACAGACAGGGCTGTGTGAGCAGGGGCATTGTCATGATGGAAAAATCAGTCACCCGACTGCCACTAATCTGGCCGCTGAGCTCCAAATCACTCCTGACAGCTCCACAATTTCTTCAATGGTCCGTCGTCGATCTTCCTTGATGATTTCACGAATTTTTTCAACATTTTCATGTGTTCGGGCCTTGGAAGGACGACCAGAACGAGGTTTGTCATCAATTGACATTTCACCATTTTTGAAACGGGAAACCCCTCAAACACTTGAGTTTTCCCCATAGCATCGTCCTTGTACACCGTTTTTAACATTTCAAGAGTTTCTGTTCCACTTTTCCCGAGCAAAAAGCAGAATTTCACCGCGGCACGCTGTTCACGAAAATCAGCCATTGCAAAAACGACCATCACACAAAACAGTTGTCACTATAAACTCTGCCAAAACCAGTCCTTACCTTCTGAAGCAACGGTAGTCGGCTTATCGACTCAGGAATGTTAGCTCTATGCGCTCATAGCGGCAAAACGCGGTACTACAAAAGCTCTGCCCACAAAAAAATTAGTTCGGTTTCTTTTGGGTACCCCATCGTATAACCTATGTAGTGAAGAGTATAAAGGTATATTTACAATATAGTGATAATCATGTAAAATTGAGTGATTTGGTATGCCTGGTACCATTTAAAATTCGAACTTCTACAACATATTAACTGTAGCTTTATGGTGAACCTCATCTTCCATTAAAACTAAACGATGCTTAAAATTAAACTACAAGTAGGCATCATCCCCAAAGAGTAAAACTCTTCCTTGCTGAAAAGGCAGTGTAAACAAACTAAAACAACGAACAAAAATGTGATATGGATTCTGAATTATTTTTAATGAAAAAAACGAATAACTAGCTTGTATCTTGCCTCAGTATTTTCACGATTTTTTCCAGTTCCTTCCGATCGTTGCATTTTTCTACGTATTCGAATGAAATGTGGTCGATTGGAATTTCGTATTTCTTCAACAGTGATTTCTTACTTTTCATAAGCTCTTCCTGTTCAATCATGCTATAATTTTTCGATGCCTGTAAAATGTATAAATACGATTAGTGTAGTACAGGGGAGTTCTGCATGCATACAAACAGTTACACATAACCTTATGTATTAAAAGAATAAAAGTAATGTTACTTTCATTCACACATAAATTTCCATATCCAGCAGAATTTGTTCTAGTAAACAATAAATTTCTGGTAACTGTCTCCATGGCAACGTAAACAGGGAATTTGATATAGGATTTGAGATTATTTCAATATAATTAGATACATCCAAATATAGATTAACCTCTTTTATCGTACTGAAATTTCTGTTCTTCACTCACCAGAGAAAGCTGCCTAATTCAGAATTTCGAGGTTAACTACGGACTTCGTGCACCCTAATGGAATAACCACATTGCTACACAGACTACTTCTAAGTCGTTCAAGTCGTCCTAACCAAATCTGAAATTCAAAGCACCGTGTGAAACGGCAATGGATGGAAGCACACACTATCACTGCCGGTCGCAGCCTTGGATCATCCAAATTTCACTGCCATCTATTCCCAATGTACACATTTCTTCTTGCAAGCTCGGAATCGGAAATTCACATTTTCAACTGCTGGGCCGGCATCATATTTCTGTCGGTTATAACGTACTCTGCTATTCCAAATGCCACTTTCCACTACTAGGACTTATGAATAAGAATGCAGTAGAACGAAACCTCAATGTTTCAAAACAATTTAGTACTCCAATTGTAAATATTTATGTGTACAAGGGCAGGTTCAGTTATGTTCTTTATAATTTCACACCCACCGTTGGCCTAATGCTTACTTAAGCACACAAAAACACAATGAACCAAAGATTCTGAATGAAAATTTGATACAACACTTGGTTCTAACTTCCTTTCAGAATTATAACTGAAAATTAAATTCGAAGCCATTATCCTACGAAGCGTGATAATTCATAATTCATAATTAAGATGAGGGGATGTGTTTTCATTCAAGAAGATATCCAGTTTCTTAAGATATAACTGTGTAATCTTATATTGAAAATCATGTTCAGAAAAATATACAAGAAATTATGTACAGCTTGGTATTTACAATGATTTCAATATGTGTAAAACATTTTGGTAACAAACACAACCATTGCTTAAGTGCTGTCATGGTTTATAACATGCAACTATATATATGGATACAAAGCTACATATTAAAAATGTTTTGACATTAAATCAGTAGCTGTATGTTGTAATAAACCTTTACAGCAAAAATGTGATGAATAACAATGAAATGGAGTAAAAAGTGCACATTTTTTTAATAACTACATTATTCTTCTACCCCATAAAGTTATTTGAAGGCATTGATAATAAAAACATAGAGAGTTCACACAAAACATCCGTTACAGTACTTGAGGTGATCTTAAAATTGCACTGACACATTCACATTGAAGAATTACAAGCAGAGTTGAAGTAAAAACACTAGGTCAGAAGTTAGTTACCTCTACGACACGACAAAAATATCTCACAGATACCATCAGATTTTGTTAAAAAAGAACACAGCGTGTTTATATCCGATTATTATACTATCCATGCAGCTCAGAATTTCTTTGCACATTATTTGTGTTCATCAGGTAATAAATAAGAAGTTAATATCATAAAAGCTGAATTATTTTCATACTTTATAAATTCAATTATTAGTATGCAAAGTTGTCCAAAGGTTGGATATAGTGAATAAGAACTGTTTCAACTTTTATAAACTGTCATTAAAATTTCAACCCATTTATGAAGTGTTTTGCTAGTAACATGAAGATTATTTGAAGGCTACTGGCAACAATGCAGTATAATTAATTTTCACAAATACAAGAAATATGGAAAGCAATCTAGAGCATGTTTGTGAGAAAAACTCTGTGGGGTATTCTATTTCTAGACACTATACAATTTTTTGCTCTAGTACTCTGATGTTTCATGTTGAGGACAATGATGGGGTAACTGTACTGGAAAAATTGTAAACAAAAAGAACTATCCATAACTCAAACAGGACACTCTTTGGATCCTACAAGTGCGTTCCAATTCCTCAAAGTGATCCCACTCAGAATTTGATCACATTTGGATGTTGAAGTAGCGTCATTTGGGATTAAAATGATGTCAACCTTTAAAATATATGACTTCTTGAGATGACTGTATGATATACGTTTCGTGCTTGATCATATAAAAAGAATTAGATAATCAGTTCTTATTTATTTATGATTCAGTTAATAATGCTTCCATTATTTTACCATATATGTTGCAGAATGACTGATAAATTGTAAAAGATGTAAAAGGAAATGGTGATGTCCTGTTTCAAGGCACTAATCTGGGATTTGGCTGGATGAACTGTGGAAAACCATGAAAACTTCATTTAGGGTAGTTGGTGTCCTAGCCAAGATTCAAATGAGGCAGCCCCTGAACACAGGGCAGAAACATTATTGCCTTGGCAAACTTATTTGCTTTAACTGTCTTTCAAAATAAGGTAGCATAAGAGAGCACTAACATGTGGTCCCAAGGTACAAAGACCATGGTCTGCACGGTATGTTTAGTTGACTACTTGTTAGTATGTCTTATCTCTATCACAGGTCAAATTCACCAGACCTTGTTGTTTGTGTGATAAGCTTACACACCATACTCTTACAGATATATTTCTATGATAACCAGCAAATTATTCAATGACAAGGTGGCAGAATCTAGAATACAAATCGTAAAATAGGGGGAAAAAGATCAATTATCTGTCCCATCCCTAACATAATTTGAAATATATAGTTTATCCAGTGTAAATTGTTTCTTATAAGAAATTTTTATTTTTGTGTATTTGATTTAACACAGCCTGCAATTTCAAAATTCAGAATATCCTGTTTTCATTAACATCCATTTGCACCAATATACCTTATTTTTATGTTGATCATCCATATCCTACCTCCTTCAATCTTCAATCTTCAATCCTGAATGCTGAAATTATGGCTGCTTCCTCTACATAACCTCTGAGGACTTTCAGCAATAACATTTACCTATTCAAATATAGAATTCAATTGATTGTTCTTGCATGCTGTCTTCTCAGAACAGATGAAAATGAAAATATATAATATTAGGAAGTAATGAGTTTTCTACTGCTTCTACCAACAAGCACAAATTATACAATGTAAATAGAAAACATTATCTTGTTCAACATTCATCCTTTTTCATTTATCACTGTCCCCTTACGATGTACAGTAGGCCTCATCAGGTAGCATATTATCCTATCCTCAGTCTTTAAGTCTGGGGCTTTATCTCTGGCCTGGCACTTGGATGGCCAGAAAGTAAGGAAGTAGTTTGTTGTAATAAAAAAACACTGACAAATGAAGCATACCTTTTTGTATAATCACTGCCTCCACCACACAGGACTAGCCAAAACAATAGGCTATATCACTAAGATCTGCCTACATTTAAATATATTCAACAGACACATGGCATTCACTTTAAGCTGAGTTAGTAACATGCTTCAGCAATCCAGGTTTGTTCCACACTCAAGCTGAACAAGATGGAGGACCACATATTTCCACTTACAAACACTTTCAGGTCAAACAGCATTGAGGATGATACACTATGAGACTGATGAGTGTTTGGCTGTATCTGTCCACTGCTCTTCTTTGGACTACAATGTACAACAGATAATGGACGAAGCAGACTGCATTATGGAAATTCTATATATAAAAATATGGATTTTATGTCACTCATTGTACCAGTCCATGATAATGGACACATAGACTTTCTCTGAAATGTCAGAATTTCACTCCATATCCAGTCAGATTATTGAATGAAAATACTCAACTGCATTTAGTGCCATGAAGATTAAGATTTTATATAACAGTGTACAATTTTTATCAGAGTGAACTATGAATTCACTTCAAAAACGAAATTTGAATAAAAATGTGGGGTTTGAGAAAACAGTTATATTTGGCCCAAATATCCCTGAGCCACAGTGATGTCCCACCCAAAAATGTGTTTAGAGCAATGTATGGCTGTAAAAGTGCAGAGTATATTCATTTAACCACTCATCTGAAATATATCTCCTATTAAGTTGTCCAACATGCAAGTTTACTAGGTTGAATGCCATATTATATGGCTTCTACATCTACACTTGAGAGGTATAATTATTAATATACTTGTTTCATTTTCTCTCACTTGTTATTGGCTCATGCTGTGAAACCAATTATCATGTAGGAACACCAGTCCTATGTGTCAGTGGGAAAGGCACAATCCATATTGGAATACACCAAGTTCCCACATATGTCCTTTTCTCCTTGTCATTCTGAATGCTTCTTGCTGTTCTGAATAACTTTGATAAAGGTGATAATAATAGTATGTACAACTGTGATTGCTATGGTTACTGCACTTCAAAAGCAGTGCTTCTGTCACTCACACCTCAGAAGTTCATGTGTCCATCATGTTGTTCATGCCACCTGAAGGAAAATAAAATTATGATTTTATGAAAACTGATCTGGCAGTTCATAAGTTCAAATATGTGGATGAAGAGATGCACATTACATCCACTGTAAGCATTCCTTTTATGCACATGATTCAAGTAACTCATAAGAAGTCACTTTGCACTACACTCTACTGTGAAAAATCATATATTTCAATTCAGCCAAATCATCAGAAAGTAAATGATAAAGGAATTATGTAATTTATTCTTTATGACACTTCTTTTAGCTTCAGAAAGTATTAGAGAAAATTACTGATCATTAAATTCAAGGTTACTGTCCCAAAAAACACTGAATAAGAAGTAAAATTTTATTGTTCTTGAGAATGATAATTAAGCAGTCTTTCAAATTTGTCCATAATTCGGGGTTCAGATATCTCTATTACACTAATTACTGACTGATCCTTTGAATTTATTAAATGAAAAAATAGAATGATAAGTATATTTGAGTCTGAAGACAGAGGCATTATGGTCCATTGAAACATCAGGCTCCCTTCAAACTGCATGGCGTTACAAACCAAATGACTGTACTCTTTAACTAAATACATGTTCATGTATCATAATAATGCAGGATAAACTATCTTTATATACAAGCATGGCAAATTGTTGAAGTGGATGTTGACAAAGAAAAAAACTTCGTGGTTTTAGTCCGCAAGCGAACTATACCAACTTAATGACCGCCACTTGTTGGCAAAGTTAATATTTTATTTTTAAATTCACATAGTGGGGGGTGGAGTCCAGTTGGGTCCAATCGGCATGGCGGCCACTGATTGACCTATTGTACCTGCCCTGGGTGACTATGATGATGGAAAATTTGGTGGAATGAAGATTGGCAAGGGAAACCGAAGTACTCGGAGAAAACCTATCCCAGCACCACTTTTCCCACCACAAATTCCACTTGACCAGACCCGGGTTTGAACCCGGGCCGACGCGGTGGGAAGCCAGCAACTAACCCCTTGAGCTATTGCATGGCGTTCTGGCAAAGTCAGTGCCAACTTTAGCAGATACAGAGTGTCGAGTGGTTAGAGCAATGAATCCCCATGGCTGTTAATTTTGGTTTTCTAGACCAGAGCTGTTATTTCCTTGAAATAGCTCCTCAGTTATCCTCACGGGGCTGAGTGGACCCCGTTGCAGACCCACTACTTCTCAGAAAATTTGGTAGTGCCATGAATCAAACCCAGATCTCTGGATTTTTAGCCAGGAACTCTGACCACTAGACTACAGAGGTGGTCAACTGGATGGTGACAATGTGCTTAAATGTGCATTCAAATTAGTTTTTGTAACTGAATTAATAACATTAATACAACTGATCAGGTTGGCATAATATTAACTTTCTAAACCCATGTCTGGGGGGTGCTTGGTTCAAGTATTGGCTGGGACACTGGGCCACTCCAACTGAGTTGTTTTGTGGTTTTTCTGCATCTCCAGGCAAATATCAGAACAATTCAATTCAATTACAGTACCATGACTGGTTTCTTCTAATTTTTCCTATTCATCTTTCAATAATTATTGAAAGACTCTGTATGATGATTATGATGATTATAATCATCTTATGATTCAATGCTACAGAGTCTAAGATACTGAAAGCATAATAAAATAACCCATAAAATAAGCACAATAATTTGAGTTTTACATTAGGTTACTGTGGCTCAGAATATGATTCCATGGCAGGCTCCTGTGAACACAATAATGGACTTTCATGTTCACAAGAGGCATGGAATTTCTTGATTACTGAGAAGTTATTAGCTTCTCCATAAGGACTCTGCTAAAGGGAATTAGTTTTTTAATTTTAAGCGAATGCCTTCATCACCCTAAATAATTTTAATCTAAGTGGGTATAATGATAACCTTGAAATAAGATGGCAGTGACCAAAGAATTTTCGAACATTTATCAGTTTTGTTCATGTTTATTTCTTGATAAGAAAAAACACTCGGAACCAGTTCTGAGAACAAAATGGCAGACAGCTTTAAGACATAATTATGTACTTATAAGATCTAACCAGTTTCTCTCATTCTTATCTTGGGCGCATGGATAGCAGTCACAATTGTCCATCACATATTCATGTAAGTCAACGACACCATATAGGTTTAATCATGTCTGAAGTTTGGAACCTTTTCTGCTATCTTTAAATAGGTATCTCAGGGCAAGAATTAGAGCATGGGACACTTTTAAACCAACAGCAAACACTCTCCTTATACGTACCTACATTATACACTGTGTAACACCCCAGTTTAAAAGTCTGTTGGTCATTCATTGCGCATGTGTGTGTGGCCCAGCAGGCCAAGCATTCCTCTTCTTTGACAGTAACACCATTACCCTCAAGTTAAAATCCAGCTGCTGTTTTCATAGTACCAAGGGATTTAAAATCCCCTGTTGTGGAACAATAGAGGTTAAGAGCTTCCCAACCATTAACTTACAATAAAAACCACTGAGCCTTATAATATCTAATACAGAAAACATAAAATATATATAAAGCAGTTTAGCATTTCTTCTCAAGTTTGAAATGTTGGTTTCTCTTTCAGTATTAAGTTTTGCATTAAGACAATGTGAGTCAAATATC
The DNA here is from genome assembly GCF_002891405.2 of Cryptotermes secundus. NCBI lineage: Eukaryota > Metazoa > Arthropoda > Insecta > Blattodea > Kalotermitidae > Cryptotermes > Cryptotermes secundus. The sequence goes on along the minus strand of NW_019733841.1, from coordinate 594,522 downwards.
AATACAGCATTTCTCATTTTAAAGCACTTGTTGTCTAAATTAAATACAAGTTGGGTTATAAAAATTAATTTACATATAAAATATTTAGTGTGTATTAATATGTATACTATTTTATCTAGGAAAAAGCAACAAGGATAAGCCAAGACATACAAAAGAAAGCTATAAGACTCGATGTCCCTTATTTTTTGCACTACATACAGAGGTTAGTGCAGAAAATCATGCATCTTAGCTGTATTCAGTTCCATTACATATTGAATAGTAAGTACATTTGCCCCAGTTAATTTTTTCTTTAGTTTTAATATATCTTTGAACAGATTTTAATTTATGAAAATAAAATTTAAACACTTTCTGAAAATTTCATACTGTTTTAAAGGAGTACATGTTCCTAAGAATACATTTACTTGTTCATTTTTTGATAATGTAACACCGTTCATCAGAATATATCTGAAACCGAGACACAATAATGTTTGCTTTCATAAGTTTAATAAGTACTGGGCTCAGTCTTTTCTTTGGGCAAGGCATCAACAAAAATGTGTGTTCTCACTACATTTTTATTTTATGAATTTGTAGATTTCACAAAGCTGGTTATACTTAACCAGCAATTTTTTTGTGAGCAGCTTATTTTGTTTGTGGGACTACAAATTAAGAAATGTCACTACATACCACTTCTGATTCTGATATTTAAGAGTGCAAAGCTACATTTTATAATGCTATATGTTAGAGACAAGGACCCCTCTTGCTGAAAGCAGAGAGGTGAAGAATATTTAAAAATTATTAGATAGACATAATTTATTTTGTTATTTCTAATCATTTTATTACATCTGTGATTATTTTTTTAGTATGTTCTTTAATGATGCTGCCAGTATTAAGATTGTTTAATACTGGATCATAATATGGTTAATGAATGAGCAGCAGTTAGCAGAATGAGAATTGGTAGGGTAAATTGTAGTAGTCAGAGAAAATCCAACCCAGTGCTACTTTGCCCATCAAATATCCCACGTGACCTGATCTCGAACTGAATCCAGGCTGCTGCATGGGTAGCCAGTGACTAATTGTCTGAGATATAGCATGGCCCTATTATAACAGTAATAATTTAATTGTAGTATTAGGTAATTCATTCCAAATATCAACATACATAATTTTCTCCCATCGTGTATAATACATATTTATTTCTTACCAAAGTTTTGCTCAAATTGGTCTTGCTCAGATACATTGCTTATCCAACAACATTTGGTTTAGCAACTGTAAAGCAGAGAAGGACATAGTGACATTATAAGTTTAAGAGATGTCTGGGTTTTTGCATTGCTAATGAAGCTATGTTTCAAGAGGCTTGTCCACATCAATGTCTGGAGCATTAAACTGTTGGGCCAAGTGTGTTGGCAAAACAAAAACCTAAGCGAAAAAGAGTTTCAGATTACAAAAATTGTTAATGCATAATTTTATCATTATGAATATTGATGAAACTTTATTCCCCAAAGACATAAAAGGACAAAGAAATTATACTGTAATGACCGCTTTTGCTACTCCATTAAAATGAGAGGTGCTTCAGTTATGCTTCATTAAGATGCATGATTAATACATAAAAAGGCATTCCAGCCATTAGAAATGTAATAGAAGTACATAATGATGCTGAAGGCCAATATCTGATTTAATTGCTATGCAATACAAATGGATATGGCCAGAATATTTTACAATAAATCTATATTAATGTGAGCAAGCTGCAGCAGCACTACAATATTTATGCAGTCACACATGAAAGTGTAACAATAAAATGAGAATATATCAACTGAGAGAACATATGAAACAGGAAAAGAAAAGGGGATACCAGCTAAAACATGCATATACTTGTTGACTGGCAACAGAAAATATTTATGATGATAACCCAAACTGTGTGTAAAACCATAAGTGTAAAAGGGGTATACACTAATATATTCAAATTCTTGTAGATCTGCCCCATATTTAGGAATCTGTATGAAACCTTCAAGTGGACTGTGATTTTCCTCAGCCATCCTGGGAAAATTCTGAGGGTTACCACAATGCTCCTTTCTTAGTTAAAACAACTTGCATTTGCAAGTGTACATTTTAACAACACAAAATAACTTCAAGGCTTCAATCCGTTCAATTTTGTATTTAAGACAAACTAAAAAACAATCTCACATTTTGCAATATAAAAGATTTTGACAGGAAAACTAGCAAAAATATAAAAAGTAATATTTACTACATTAGTTGCTACTTGGGAGACAGCAGGAAATATCCTATATGGATATGTAAATTTCATCATCATATATTATGAACTAAAAGAAATTGTGAAAATATCAATTTTTGCTTAAGGCATGAAAAATAATTCAGCCAGAAATTTGTCATTTAACTGGATCATAAATCATTCCTTTTCTTTAAATTATATATTGCATTTTTTCAACGGACCTAATCTTTCTGGCCACACTATGGCCCTGGGGTCAACTCAGCCTCTAACAGAAATGAGTACCAGGAATTAATTAAATAATTTTCCTGGGGAGTAAAGTGTGGCCGGCGCGTAAGGCTGACAACCTTACCGCCATCTTTGAGCCGATTTTCTAGATAATGTGGGACCCTCAACATCTCACAACCTTATGGGCCTTCATGGCCTGTTACAGGGATAGCTTTACTTTTTTTTACTTTATTTGATAGTACTAATATTAATTGTGATCTTTTTTATAATAGCCAAGTATATTAATAATTGGACTTAAGAATGCTGAATATAATTACATCTGCATAGTATTTTTTAGTAAATGGTTCACTGATGTTGGTTTGAAACTCCTATGTTTTATTACTCAAGAAATAATTAAGCAGGTCATGAATATGGATTTTATTTCATATCTTCACGGATCTGGTCAACATGTTTTATATCATTAATTCCTTTGATGGCTTGAAACCAGACAAACAATCCTCAATATGAGGCAGATGGACTGAATTGCTTACATTTGGCCCCTTTCATGTTCAACACATTACATTCTAGCACAGCCTTGTAACATCAATCAGTATATACAATAAAAACGTGTCCCATTCACTTTCAAAATATTCTGCAAAAATACACAAAATTTTGGTACACATCATTCCAACCATATAGTAAAATACTGTCAGTGGCAATGTACTGGCTACTTACTAGTACTCCCTCGCTCTCCTGTATTATCTCTTACATCATGACAACCCACAATAGTTGTTCAAATTAAACCTGTTCACTCATCTGGCGAGGCCATGGTTACATGGAAATTCTAGCACCAGCCTAAGAATTCTGTGTGGAGGAAATCCACCAACTGGTGTATCAATTGAAAGTCTACCTCAATGAGCATGGAGTATTTTTTAACAGCTTCTGCTCCTTCACACAGAATGATTCTTGTACAAGTTTAATTTGAACAACCCACATACATGAGTGGTTACATATTCTCATGAAAACAGAATGATTGAGATCAAGATAGAAAACCAGAAAAGAATATGAACTGGATGCTGGGACATGGCTGCAATGGAAGCTGCTTACTTATGCAATGTCATCTAACAGTAGTGTTCCATAACCATCCAGTAATATTCAATCAGCTAAAGAATTCAACAGAACTGCTATCCAGTTTCTATCTAAAATGAGATAAGGGAAATAAAAAAATTGATTTCTTTGATTATATATATCTACCATTCACCTCACTAAATAGTTCAGACTGTTCCACACGGATTTCAAATTCACTGGTATTTCTACTACTTCCCAGTACCTAAAACATGAATCTGAGAAGTCTGGAAGGGCATAACCCAATTATATAATAAAAGGTAAAGTTTTCCTTGTGTTAGAATAATTAGGCACCATGCCATGAAGACGCACAGGGTAGTGGAGGTATAGTTTCAACACACTTGACTTCAGCAGTAGATGGGGGGGGGGGGTGAATGGTCAGCTTCATGCCCCAGTTGATTTACTCGCAGGGAAAGATTCCCTGGTACCCACTGGATATGAGGATGGGTCAGATCCTAAGCTGATCTGTACACTACTGGGGCTATTACTCCAAACCTTTGGTCATCCAGCCTGTAGCCAGTCACTATACTGACTATGCTATCCTGGCTATCCAATTAGATAATCCTTGAAATATTTCTATATACTTGTAAGGATATTTTCATAGAAATGGGAAGAAAAAAAAACATAATACATGTTAAACGATATGCAGAATGAGGAGTCCTAAACATGACGAAGAAATTTTCAGATTAAACCAAAAGGAAGATTTAATGATATGAAGTATCTAAGAGTTATATCTTCTGGGATATGTCATGTAGTCCAGTGAAAATCAATCAAAGTTTCAAAGAAACATATCACTTCCATCTTCATGCTTGAAGAATAAGCCAGACACTTAACCAGCATGAGGCAAGCAGCAAGCTGTTTCATGCTGGTTTCCTCCCTGGCTTGATGATGGAGTTGACTTTTACCAGACTATGCAGCATGACCTCCAAGCAGTTATAACACTTCATGAGCTGTGAGAACCTCAAATCCTACATCTGAACTTTCAATCAGAACACAATAAATTTCTTCAAGCAAACCAGACTATTCACATTCTAAAATTTAAGGATATAATTAATTCTATCACCATTAATTCAAAACTGGCATTAACATAATTAAACTTAAATAGCTGCAAACATCTATTTGGAGGAGAGAAGAAATTTTATATTTTTATAACTGATTTTAAGTCTTTTGATCAATCTAGAGACTCAGGTTTCCTAACCTAGAAAGCAGGAAAAGGCAGTGATATTGTGGTGTACTGTGAGGCAGCTTTGACTGAAGAGAACATGCCAGTAACAAGAAATTTAACTTCTTTGAATGGAGGAATACTCATAAAATCACAGCTGCCAATTCAAACCACTGATACAGGTATACCTCAAAATCTTCTCACAAGACAGCTGCAACAGTAGAGAGAAATTTTTCCTACTGATAATTTGTACAATATGAAAGAATAATAATTTGCAAATACATAAGTGTATGCATTAATATAATAATATGATACAATCATTATTAAATATTAAAACATTTGCATGATTTGACTACGATCAAGTCTATAAAATTTAGCAACAGAATAAATATGTCAAATAAGAACTTCATACTTTCAACATCAATCTTTCATAACAATTATATACTCTGAAATAAAAAATAACAAAGAATATGACTAGCACTGTCTGTTCACACAACAGTTTTGAAATGTCAAGAAGGGCAAAATAAATTCATATACATGTACTACTTGTGCACACTTATCCCCTCTATACAGCAATATGAAAACATCAATTCGTACATTTTGGCTTCATTTACCACCTGAGGGACTAAGGAAAGTGGTTATTCCTTAACTTTTCAACCTGACCCCAGCCCTTCAACTCCCACAGCATTACAATCAAATAAAATTATTTTCCACAGATAAATTAAAAAAATATTACTCTTAAATTCTTTCTCCTAGCAGCAAATATTTGTGAGAAGCATTTTACTTTAAGATAAACTGATGATTCTTCACCAAGCAAATAAAAATATATATGCCAGAGTGAAACCTGTGAGCTTATACTTCTTTACTGTTCTCTCTTACTATGTCAAAAATACCAATAGTGACCTCTCTCTCTTTCTCTCTTCTACTTCTCTTGCCAAATAAATAAAATGTTACTTAATTATGTAGAAAGAACTGGTTTAAGAAAATATAATTGAAAAAATTCTATTAATGAATTTAAATATATTGTGATTGACACGCATGTAAAAAATCTAAATGATACAATAGACAGAGAAATAATAAGAGATTATGGAAAAGATAATGTGCTTAATCAAATTCTGATTAATAATGGACAATTTAAAGCCACCTGAAGATGGTACTAGGTACCTAGACAGCTTATGATCATTGAATCTTGCAACATTAAATCTGTATTGGATTAAAAATTATGAAACAATTGTAACTAAAGCCTGTGGTAATTACGACCACTATAAAATTGAATTTTAAATTTGGGTTCAGTGAGATATGTTTTGTGCTTTAATTTCCACACAGCTCTCCATGTAGCTGAGAATATTTGTATTACCACTGCTGGTGGCTGTTTGCCACAGCATGCAGAAACCAAAGTGCTCGGTGGAATGCATGCTAAACCTTGTTCACAGGACTAATGGCAGGGCTAACAATGAAACTAAGTAAGTACAATTTTTGTTAAGCATCTATAAACAACTAACCCAAGATTTTCATTCTTAATCATAATACTGTTAGTACATCATAACATTATTCAGCCCCCTGCACTATAAGAACCAGCAGAGTAATTAGAAAGTTCATTCTTAAAGCCTTATCACACGTTGCACCACAGCACTGTTCTGTCATTGCTGTCTTTATCATAATAAGAGGTGCAAGTTAAAACTTATCATTCTCACGGTTTGCTGCTAGAATATAATAATATCAAAAGAAGCAACCAGGTGCACACTACACAACATGAATATTGGTCCTGAGAGCAATAATTAATTAACCTCAAAAGGTTTGTAACAATTGTTGATTCATTACAGCAGCATAATGTTGAACACTGTCCACTGTCAGAGATGTATCTGATATACAGAACATTTCAGGATCTGTCTCTATTTAAATCTGGACAAAACGTTTCAGAAACTGAATGTGTTTTCATCCTCAGCTGACAAGGCAGCTACTCAGTTGGGTCCATTAGAAAGAGCTAATATCAATCACTGGACTTGGTCTAGCTCTTTCTAATGGACCCAGCTAAAGCTGGAATATATCTACTTTCCAAAACATTGCATTCTGCCAGTTAGGATATTAGTCTAGTATTTAAAAGGTCTATGGTTGAATTCTAACCATCACCACAAATGGAAGGACTTGGAACAATGTATGTTAAATCATGACGTACAGGACTTCCTATAGGACACTATACAAGCACATCATCTGTTAAGTATCTGTAAAGAACTAACCCAATTCTTTCATTAGCAGATTAGTTGTCAGTGTACTAGCTTATTATTCTAAAGGCCCTGGGTTCAATCCAAAATATTGGCATTAACATAAAGAAAAAAGAGCAATGAAATATCTGTCAGTAGAGTAACAACCAGTCATTTGAGGACCAGGAGCAGAGACAATTCCTGAAATGTTCATATCAAAACATCAAAACAATGGACAGTGTCAAGAATTGTACTGGTGCAATATTTAATGTAAGAAAATTGCTTTTAACAGCTTTGGCATCTTGTGAAAGTGCTGCAGGATAGTAAAGCATTACTGTAATTGTAAATATATTCTGTGCTGGACTGGGATGTACAAACACTAGCACCGCTTGGTGCTGCAAGGAGCTACATCAAGCAAAAAGTAGTATTCTAGTAACATTTAGCAACAACTACAGAGACTTCATGGTAACTGATTCAGTGTTAAACTTTCTCTAAACCTTTGTAGTTATCATTATCTACTAAATACAGATTAGAAAGTTTTCAAGACTGAGAAGAAAAAATTTGTAATATAACATAAAAAGGTCAACATTTAATTTTAATATCTAATGGTTCCAGATACAAGACTTATTTTATCATTTACACGTAGTGAATAATATTGCAGATGTAGTTTTCCTATGACACCATGTTGTAAAATCAGTGCTGCCATACATACATAATGATTTATAAACAATGAGATTATGAAGGGGGCTTTATGTTATAAGAACCGTTTAATGATTCTGATATGTAATTACATTTTTCAAATGTACACTTTTCAATTCTTAGTCTATAAAAATGTGCTAATGGTGTCTGAAGCTGCTGCTGTCATAACTACAACAATGCTACAGATCACAGGACAACTCACCACATTGTGCTGCCCTCTATGAAACACTGTGGTACCGTTTCGTTGGATGACTTGGTCATAAGGATCAATATAAGAACAGTGAAGCATTCTTATCTAAAATATTAACAGCAGAAAAAACTGGCAATTGATGTGAGTGGGGGAGGCAGTTACACTTTCAATCTTACCAAAGAACTTATGCAAGAAAGGAAACGCTGTTTATATCATGTGGCTAATTATCGGTTTATTTTCAGACAGGCAGCACTAAACGGGACCACAACTGAATGATGTAGCTCCAGGCTATAGGACCAGTGTCATTTAAAGACCCTGATGGAGACCGAAAAAATTTGCAGCATTTGGAATATGTTATAGCTTTCCATTCAAAAATAACATTGACTCAACAGCTCGTTACAATGCACGTTACTGTCCACTGTTTTAATATCAGGTAACTATCACATGATATGGAAGAACACTAATTTAAAAAGGTGCACATCAGCTGTTTGAAACGAAACATATTTGAATTTCAAGTACGAAATATTGAACATGACTATAAAATGTTAACTGCATCAAAAGAAGGTATGACACACCACCTATCATGATCTGACTAAAATACACACAAATTACATTAATTAAACTAAAAAGAATTTCTTCCCTGCTTTTCAGAGAGTAGCCCAGTTAGAACCTGGGTAAAAGGACCATTTTAAGACAGGAAAACACCAGGATTATTTTCCTGTAGTAAATCTGATAGTTGTTTAATTTATTTGCAATGTGCAAAAAAGAACTGTTTTGTTCTGATGAAATTTTGGGCTACTGTATACTTCCTTATTTATGTGTCATGTAGCACCATCTTCTCCTTTTTAAACAGCTTAGCAAATTATATATCTTTTTCACAAAGAATTAATTCCTTGTGCCAGTATGTCTTACCTTGTTTTGACACACTAAAACCTCACCTACATAATATCTTCATTTGTTCAAACAAAACACCTTTGGCCAACCACATAAATTTCAATTATTTACTTTGGCAGATATATTGGCCTTGCAGAAACACACAGTGGAAATATTAAAATGTAAAAAAAAATTAACTAATTAAAATTACATATTGTTTCTGAAAATGTCTCCTTTACAATAAAATAATACTCACAACACCATCCGTAGTTGAAGCTATCACAAAACATGTAAAGCTTTCCGGTACTGTAAGGTAAGAAAGCATCTCTTTCACAGCGACAGGGGTTTCATATATTTTAAAACTTACAATTAAATGTTGGTAATTCACATTAGTTTCGTTTTGTATCACTTTGTATTGCTATGATGACATCTGCTGACTAGAATATCACACCGTGGTCACCCACACATCTAACAGGGTATACCACCAATCTTCAACACATATTACTTTCTGTAGCTCCATGTATTTTAACTGTCAAAATTCGCACTGATTTGTAGAGTGTTACTGTAACTGAAAATTACACTCTCTGGATTGTTCAACAATTATTAGTTTATTCTAAAAAATAAACCATGTTGACAATTTATGAGTGACCCTGCACATCCTACAAGCCCTAGTGTCAGTAATCAGCAAACACTCTGTTGTTATGATCCTGTCTGACATGGCAACACCGCTTGCACACTCTTTTATCCCACGACTTTTCTTATGAGAATCCTTTATAGTGTATGAAAAAGAAAATAAGAAAGACAGCGTAGGCAGTTGGAAATGTGATCCTGGCTATGACATCAATGGTCTTCGCTACTCGGATCGGATGTGGAGGTTCCTTCTTTCTCACCTATGAGAAGATAAACAGAATATCAGTGTGTTAATCTATCTATGGACATGTGAAAATGTACTGCACTTCACATCTCTGTACATGATACGCCTGGGAGTTCATTTTATTTTAAAGTCACTTTCATGTTGCAACATAAATATGATGTATAAAATGAATCTTAACAAAATTTTAATATATAAATTTTATTATAGTACATGATGAATATACATTTTAAATCATTTTATAAACGACACATGATGGTGAGCAGTGGAATAGTTTAACGTAAATAACACACCTGAGGACGGCACAGTGATGCCGAAACATGTAGTGAAGTGATATGTGAGATTGTGTGCACTAGAAGACGGTCAATACATACACATCATGGACGTGAATCAGTGCAACAGGACGCTAAAATACAACATTATAAATTGCCACAAATTTTCTTCTTGCAAGTCCCAACATAACAATGAAAATTCAGGTTCCTGGTAAAATATAATATACAGATGTAAGTCATATTTATACATCAAGTGTTCAAGTAGACAAAGATAAAAAATGTATGTTTCTTTAACTTTGCTGTATGATTGTGATTTTAATACCATATAAAATAAGATACAAGAGATATAACTTAGAGATATCCCTGCTTCGATATACAACAGAATAAATAAACCTCAGCTCATCACTGGTACCAGTCGTTTGAACACACAGAACTGACTCTACAGTAACTTTGAAAAGCAATTCCAAAACACAGTATGGTCCATATTTATAGCGCACAGTTTATCTGAAGAAAAGACCTGAATGAAGAATAGTTACAGTATGCGTCAAAAAATCAGTACTGAAACTGTCATATCTCGAATGTGCATGTGCGTTTGTCGACAGGGCATAGCTCCAGACGCAAATGTTCCCAGTAGTAAAAAGGAAGTTGTGTTGTGCAGCTGTTCTTGGAAATGGGTCTCTCGACGGAGGAAAAAGTATTCACAGTTGAGTATTATTTCCGCTCATACTGAAGTGGTTGCCAGACAACTCGCTTCCTTTGTTTTGAGCGGCCAGATGTTATCGTCCAGAGACCACTACACAGTACATGTGTGACGGTGTGCCGTCTCAGCACATGGTATATTAGGCCCCTGTTTCATTGAAGATGAGGAAGGCAATGCTCTTACTGTCACCCAAGAACGCTACAGGGACATGGTGATCGAGCCATTTCTTCAGGATTTGAGAAGGTTCTGTCATGCAAGGGGCCTTCACATGAATAGAGAGTGGTATCAACAGGATGTCTTTTCATTTCAGTACTGCAAATTTTGGCACATTCTGTACCTCATTTCATATGAGGGTCATACAAATAAAACCCATTTGACTGGCCATATTCATAAGTAGCACTGTGAATGGATTCTATTTGGAAAACACTCATATATAACAAAAGGATTGACTAACTTCTTGGAACATACCTCAGTTGCACATCCATTGTTGGCTGTATGTGTACATGGGTTGGGACCACAGTTTGTGCAACTCACAATCTCATTTGGGCCAGAAGTTTCCCGTTTGTTTTTGTCACCCTGCACACAAACAAATGAAAGCAAGTAATTATAACACATTATAGCATATCAAATATTGCACAGAAATGGTGTGTAGAGTCACACAGTAAATGGCAGATACATGAACAGCACTGTTGTTTTCACTGCACTTAAATTCCATTTTTAAGTGTGTTAACATATGTTTATTAGTTAGTCAATTTTCTGGTCATCAGGCACAGCCTGTCAAGTAAATCATTTAGAGTGTTTAATTTACACATTAGAGTGAGCTATATTGTGTGTTTGATACCTCCCAATCAGAGAACACTTGCTTCACAGGGTATTGTTATGACAGCCATGTTTAAGTGATTGTTCTCAGCCTGCTAACAATCCAGTTAGACTGTTGTGATACAAGACATCTACAAAGTACATCAATATTAATTTATCAGCATACAGTAATGTATATTTCCTATGAATCTAAGAATATCAATGTAGTCTACTAATATAACTACCCAGCACAGTGTTATTTCTAATGGAGGTATCATCTTTAACATTTTGCATGTTGTATTTTACTCAGAAACCTTCTTCTGTTAATATACTTCCATGCCAATGTGTAATGTATATTTGTATCTTGGAAAAGTCTTGAATAATTTTTAATGTTAAGAGAGGTCAGGACATATTTCTTTAATGACATTATCACACAACAAAAGAATCCAGATGAGGATCTGGTGTTTCTGAATGTGATACATTGTTCTTAGCATGGAAAGGGTTATTCAAACAGAAGTGCAATGCCCGCACAAAACAGATATAGCCCAGATGCAGGGACTTGTAGTTCTAGTGTAACTATTCAATCTCTTTCTTTAAGCCAAAAACAACCTATGTTATCTCATCATGCAGCATGTACCTCTTGGTTCTGTGTGGACTCTACATGGCCACCAGGACAAACTTGTTTAAATTCAAAATAGTGATGGCTTTACTTATGCAATTTAACTCTTCTTTGCAACCATTTTACAACAGTTATTTGATTCACAAGAGGTTGTAATTATTATTGTTGTCAAACAAATTCCCAGGCTATACAATTGATGCAGTTAGGTTACTAAACTCATGTTTAAAGCAGTTTGCAAAATGGCTGCCAATTAAAGATACACAGAACTATACATACAGTCATTTAAAATTGAGCATATGAACTACTGCCAATTTAGGATGAGTGAATGTGATTACTTCAGGTGTCAGTTTACAGTGGTGTCACAACAACGTGCAAAAAATGTTGTTATTCAATATGCTCTGTCCCAAGTGAATGTGAATGTTGGAATGTGATACTACAAGCATACCAAAAATCAAATACACTATTCATTATGACTATGGTACAGATGGCAGAAACATGCATACAGACAGCAATGCTTACTCTGGTTGCAATTGCATAGCAACTAAACTAGCTTCTGGCAGTCCCAAGCTTGCACATAATATGATAACTCCTGCATGAGCTCTGGCAGAGCCAAGATTAAGGTAAAGTATGTGACACAACTACAACTGTTCAGAAGCACCTATGGTACCCCTTAACCCCCTCCCAACAACTCTCATTATCAAATTACAGTAGCACTGTAGTAACAGCTTGACAAGCAGAAGCAGCATGGAGACAACAGGTGCAGATGCTATGAAGACAACACCCAAAGCATGTATCTCGTCCTGCATGGCTACAATACAGAACTTCATTCAGGAGAAGGGAGAAGCTTTCAGTGTTTTCCTGCATTTGAGCCCTCAAACAGGAATGACCACATCCAAAAGGCAGAAAACTTCTATCTCTTCCAGATGCCACTACTATTGAATGCATATGCCAAAAGCTAGTCACAGAAGTTTCAATCTACTCTGTGTCTTGTAAGAAGTATGGCTGCTAGACTTTTGTACTTTTACTAAGATTTTGACTCTTCCTCCCATTAACAACAAATTCTTCACAAATCCATTAAGAAACTATAGCTAACAAACAAATCATTTCATTATCTCATTTGTGATAGATGTTTGTATGGATGCAGTTCAAATGAGGTCCTAAGCTAGTCACATTCTCTGCAAGAGCAAGCAAGAAGAGCCATTGATACCTATCTGTAGCAAATGTGATCCATTCTCTGTTAATATCTAAATTCCATTTTGCCTAATGAAACCAATCATTGATATATTGGGTTTCTGGACTTTATCCATCGTCCTGGTTTTTAAGATAACAAATAAAAACACGACATATCAATCACTGTCCAGTGATTGAGGCTAGCTCTTTCTAACAGACCCAACAGAATAGGTGTTTCCCTTTTCCTTCACCTGAGGACGGAAACAGATCCAGTTTCCGATACGTCGTGTTTTTATCTGTTATCTTAAAAACCAGGACGATGGATAAAGTCCAGAAACCCAATATATCAGTGTGTTATACACCATCGTCAGAATCCTATAGAAACCAATCATCCTAAAAGTTTGTAATTCTTTCATCTTACCTTTCAAATATTTTAAATATATTTGCTCTTTTACAGAAAAATGAACTAGCAAAATCTGTTAAGTGTGTAAAATGTGAAATATTATTTTCAAAAACAAAATGTTAGCTCTCATTAGGAAAACACATGTTCCTGAACTTGGCTATTCCCCGTGCTCTTGCATACAGTAGTAATGACATTCCACACTGGATCCTGACATTTCTTCTATATTATTATCTTAAATGAAAAGAACATATAATAATTAATACCAATAATGTTAGAAGTTCACTGTGGGATCCCATATTTCTCTGGCACACCTGTTTAAAACAAGACGAGGAATCAGACACATTACTAATTTAAAGTTTAACATTTGTCATACACACTCATTTATGGAAGTCAATGGTGGCTCACATTCCTTTGGAATGATGAGAACTTGTGGTGGGCCACCATTGCCATACTCTGTGTCCCACATTCACATAGCGTTGTGGTAGTTCATTGAATCTTCATGACAAGGGACTTGAACCTAATGCCTCTAATGCAACATTCTGACAATACCACAAATCTGTCACTTTATTGTGATGTAATATTGACTAATGTAAGGTTTCTGTATGTTTATATTAGTAAGGGTCACATCACAGATAAAGCAATAATTTTAACAAATATCATGAAACATGATACTGTGTTTTATCTTTGACATGCCCTGCAAATCAATGCAGTTTCATGTAAATTAATATATGCTATGTATCAGTTTGTCCTTAACCACTAACGCTACATGTGTCACATTTATATTTCATGCCCATTCATTTTAAAGTGATTTTAATGACTGTATTTCATGCTTTGGAGCCTCCATCTTACCTTCATTATGGCATCAGGACTGCATACTTACCATGGAAGATGATGTTATGAAATGTTTTAAAAACGTTCTTTGCTGTTTTTTTTTTTTTTTGGCCTAAGAACCCAACCAATTAACTGCTAATATTAATAATGCAGATTTCTGTCTTCTGGAATATAACGACATGTAATCTGGTGAAAGTCAACCAACATTTCAGAGGAATAAATAGTCTCCATTTTCAGGGTCGAAGAGTAAGTCAAACGAGAAACCAGTACAAAACAGGCAGCAAGCATAGCCAGACTACATGGCGTTATACTCCAGAAGATGGAACACTTCATCGCCACTGTTGTTAGAACCTCAAATCCTATACAGTATTAATAACGTTTAAACATTATGACATATATCACTATTCCAATTTAAAAAAAAAAGAGATAATTTGAAAACTATGGGCTAATTGTTTATGAAAGTGTCACACTAAAGTCTTCATGTGCTTATCTTATCTTTAAAGCATTCAGTCATCCACTATTAGAATGCTGAAACATGATATAGTTAAACAACGTAATACCGAGCTACACACTATAAATCAGTGTTTACTGTACATGTATGTCATAATGATCAAATTTACACTGTTAATACTGCTGATCTGACAGAGGAATGCTTAAGAATTTTCATCGGATAAATGACAATATGAATCCTATTCAGAGTCATGGTTCTGTTTCTAATTGTCATCCCCTGTAATGTCATAAGCAAGTAACATGTTTCTGCAAGCACTCAAACTGATTTTTGGACCTATTCTAAAATACAAGACTTGAAAATGCCCTGTACTGGCCATAACACTATACTTCATTACCACTGGAGTACTGCGCAATTAGTAGTGTTTCAGTCATGTTGTTCTGTTACCCTCCTGTTGAAGTGCTTACAAATATAACATGCACACCCCTTCAGTTGCTGATGAAATCATCAAAATCTCTTCAACTATCTACTAAACAAGAAAACATCCATACGTGCAATGACAGCGTATAAAAACAAATAGAAGTCCGTTAAATGCATTGTTACTTTTATAGTAAGCAGAAGACAGAAGCAGTGACTGACATAGGTCTTGAAAAAAGCTAGCATGTGCTCAAGTGCAGTAACACAACACAATATAAAGCGAACCTCCAACCCAAAGTCTAGGATCTCCATGCAATGAACTTCACGCTGGAAATAGTTTTCACACTCTGCTTTGTGTTTTGTGAGCATGTGCTATATATCAGGAGACAAGTGCAGTTCTCAGTGAGGAAAGCTCCCACCACAGCACCTCTCTCTACTAAACTCTCTTCTCAAGCAGTGAATAAATGCCTACTTAAAAGAAACGAAACAAGTCCTTCACCTGGCCACATCATCCAGACATTCATGAAAAAACTGAGGTAAATGATAAAACCAAGAATAAAGATGCCCAGTGAAGTAATTTGTGTGCTGTTAATTTAACCATTTAATTCTAATTAATTAATTCTAATTTAATTCTAATTCTAATTAACCATATTCTAATGTATCAGTTCAGATTTTCTTAATCTCAAACCAAATTCCTTTGTTTACAGATGTCACCTAACACTTCAAATTAATTCTATATGCACTAACTGAAAGCAATTGATTATAACTGATCAAACAAAATTTGCAAATTATATAATTTGTTCTTATGAATCCTATAAAGATGATCTTACATTTTGTCACACACAACAAATCATTTTTTCTTTAACAATTTGTTGCAAACATAGCAGAAAATATATGCAAATACTGGTATTAACCTTTAAATTACGGACTTCGAAATAGTGGTAAGCTTGAGCTGGCCGGAGTTTATTTAAATGCCCGCTGCTGGTGCGCGTTTAAATGCCCGTTGCTACTCTGCATTTAAATGTCCGTTCCCATTAGGCGCTTAATCACTTTTAAGCGATGTGTTTAAAAATGCTGTATCTTGCTCAATTTTTATGATAAATGAATAGTATTAACTTTGTTTATATCAGCAAAGAACATAGTGTCGCATACTATAACGGAAGATTTTAAATTTTTAATACAAAGTGTTATACTCTATTTTCAATTTTTTGTTTTAATTTTGATTGGTACTGAAAAAATGGTTTCCCAGTTTTTCACAGAGTTGTTCTGCATTATAAATTCATTTCTGTTTGTAACACTTGACGAATTTTAGCAGTCCCTGGTGTCATAAAACAGATGGAAGCAATAAAATCATTTGGTCTTCTGCTAGCACTGCTTACACTCTTCGGATTTTCGAATCTTTTGACTGAAGGACAGAGGAATGAAAGCATGGCTATTCAAGAGAAAGCTAGAGGGGTCCCTTCTTCAGTGCTAAGACCTTCTGTTAGAGCTGCAAAAGTTTATTGCCCTTTCTATTTGAGTGAACAGACAGCTGCATCATGGCTAAGACACAGAGTGCGATCTGTTTTCTGTGCGTTCGTAATGAAATCGAATACTGTAGTATAATTTCAGCCTATATATACATCAAGCAGGTAACAACAAAAAAGGTATGTACATCGAATTTTACAATATATTTTTAACATACCTATCTGCAGAATCTGCAATAAAATTACTGGATCGTGGATAAGTTTTGGCATAACTCATACGTATATTTTTATTTGCTGTTGTTCATTTAGGTATCAATTTAATTCCTCTATTAGGGTTTTACTCAAGTCTGTCTGGTAATTACTACATTTAAAAATAACGAGTTAGGACTGTGCATGTGCTTCCACTAGTGGCGTGTGTGCGCGCTTCCACTAGCGGAGTTTAAATGCCTGACTGGCACAAACGGGGCACTTTGGCCATGACGACCTTACTCATGACTGGCACAAACGGGGCACTTTGGCACTTAAAGGTTAAGAGCATTATGAAAACCATATAACTATCCACCTCAAAGCCATCCACAAGTATAATTTAATTTCATATTGTAAACAAATATATTTTGATGAGATTAACTTACTAAACAACCAACCACCTCAACAAAGCAGAGTTTTGATAAGCTGACAGTCATTCAAATGGTCAGGAAATTTCAAGCCTTTCATGGACCTGGAGTTCATTACTGTATTCACAACACGGTGCTACTGGACTACATCCTCAACCAGGCAAATCCAGTACATATGATCACATCCTACTTCCTTCAGACCAAATTTTTCCCTATCATCCCAACTTACTTACTTACTTACTTACTTACTTACTTACTTACTTACTCATGGAGCTGAGCCCTTCTGGAGGAGCCGCCAATTCTGCAGCTACTCAAGAATTTCCCAGCATTTTATGGAACCCGAAGGTTCATTACCGTGTTCACAAGAGCCCTCCACTGGTCCCTATCCTGAGCCAGATCTATCCAATCCATACAATCCCATCCTATCTCTCTATGATCCATTCTAATATTGTCCACCCACCTATGCCTTGGTCTTCCCTGTGGTCTCTTTCCTTCTGGCTTTCCCACCAATATCCTATAAACATTCATCTGCCCCATTCGTGCTACATAACCTGCCCACCTCATCCTCCTTGACTTGATCATTCTAATTATACTTGGAGAAGAGTACAAGTTATGAAGCTCCTCATTATGCAATTTTCTCCAACTTCATGTCACTTCAATACTATGTATTTCAAGATGTCTCTTCCCGTCAGATTTTAGTTTTCAAGTCTTCATGCCTCCTAAATGTCATGCTCATCATCTCTCCCTTTATTTCATCACCTTAATCAAATTTCATGAGCCATAAAATTTATTAAGTTCCTCAGTAAGAAATTTTGTCATTCCCTTTCTTAGATCTATGTACTCTGTTCACCAGTTATGCCCTCAATATGTGTTCTTCCTGCAGGGTAAGATACCAAGGTCCACACATATACAAAACAACAGGGGAAACTGTACCTTGCTTTAATTCAATTTCATTCAGTCAAAACTTGACAGAATACTCGTATAAGAGTCAGTAGACTCTCAAGGGTTCTGACAATGGTGTATAAGGCAGAGAATTACTGGGTTTTGAGACTTTTTCCATCATCTAATAGGGAGAGCAGTTTTGTGCTCTGAAAGGAGTTTCTGTATTTTCCTCCTCAAATTCTGCTGTAGGATCCTGTGGGAAGAATTCATAAACTCTGGATTCCTGCAAAGTATTCAACTTTTCCTTGTATTTGGATTCACCAGACACTACTGTGCAGTTGCCCTTGTCTGCATGAAGAACCCTAATATCTTTATTAGACTCAAATATTTTATGGCTTTCAACTCCTTAATGGTCATGTTAGGTCTGGAAGGCTTAGTCTTCTCTAACATGGACCTGATTTTCCATCTGAACTCCATGCCCAGGCTCCATGGAAGCTTGGAAACAATGGATTCCACAGCACATACCATATCCAGGTTGGAATGTGGATAAGTTATGGAAAAATTCAAGCCTTTCAAGAAGACCACTTCCTCCATGTCTGTGAGAATGTGTTCGGAAAGACTGAGAATATATTTGTTGGAGGCCAGTACTGGTATATTCTATGCAATGCTAACTGCTGCCTGGCTATATTACCCATAACTACTGCTAACAATATAACTTCTGTGTCATTTTGTTAAATGACACATTAAAGACAAAAATTGTAAGTCTTGGCTTTTGTGTGTATATAAGGATGGTATGTCAGATGCAGTAAGTAAATTCCATCAGATTAAAAAATTAAGATTATCTATGTATTTAAATTATTGTCAGTAATTAAACTTAAGAACAAAGAGCAACCTCCCAGCCATCATAACATTAGTACAACTGTTTAACACATCTGCCACATGCAGGCCCAACTTGAGAGAAGATGAGATATTCAACAAAGGTAACATAGAACATAACATCATTTTCTCTCAATTAAGGGTTATTTCCTGCCCCACTTCAGTTCAAATTTGAATGTACAATCATTCTTCCAATTATAATCCTACTGCAGTTAAATAAATAAAGACATACAGCATGTAAAAGTGTTGGTGAGATCAACAGGAAGATGGAATTTATTATTAAAAGAATATTGAAACTGCTATGTGTTTATTAGTGTGTTTCATAGCACAACAGCAGCAAAAATTATTTACAATTTCTAATGATGTGAAAAATAAGATGAAAGAACTTGAATAGATATGGAAATTTAAATATAATTTACAAAAGGATCGAACACTTCTCAGTTTATGAACCCCAAGACATGAAAAGGGAGAACATTTTGAAATGTTGGTAACTTCAAATGGACAAAATGTATTACAGATCTTCTTTCTTGTATTTAAATCCTTATATTTTTTAGCATCATAATCCTAACTTTTCATTTTTTCTCATATTATCTAAAAGCAGAACATAACCTAGTTTCTGCGCACAACACACACACACACAATTATCACAATATGTGACATCTAGACCATATATGAAATATCAAAGACAACTGTTAGTCTCGAAAAAGACAACTGAAACCACATGTTTTAACATCCATTCTTTGTAACTGACATGCACTATAACAAGGATCATTTGATGTTTTGAATTTTAAGAGAAAATAGAATTCAGCATTGATCAAAACTGTAACTAGTACTCTTGCATATTTGAGCCAATTCTTCTCCAGATGTTTTCAATATCCAATAAACTTTCATTTACACACTAATCAGAAATGTTGTTTTGCTTCTCTTGGTTGTGACTATAAATGCATATAAGAGACACAGATCCTGAACTTACATTAAGAAGCTTCCCATATAATTCTGCATCACAATGTATAAATGACAATATGAAATATACATTTCCTTGTTTTGTGTCCAAGCAGAAATAAAACCTCAAGAAAGAAGTAAGGTTATGTATGATACACTGACTGACTGAGCTCAAAACTCATCTCAGTGAAGGCAATGAATAAATATAGAATATTGGTGGAATGATGACTGTAAGAAGAAATATGTAGTAATTGAACAAGGCTACAGAAGTGCCATGATTATCAATCAGAAATACAGCATAAAATTTTCTGAGAATGAGTCTTGGCATTTGCAATTAGAAGCTGGCATATGACAGCCTGAGCTGGTAACAAAAAATTTGTAAATTTCATACCACATTAGCACTTAACCACTTGTGGCTACATATCACTTCATTATCTGCAATGTTCAGAAATATTCACTTCATTTCTATAAAATACAAACTAATTTTTAATATTCAAATAAATCATGTAGGTTAATTTCCTATACACTTTTTTAATCACATTTTCCCACCATTCTTTCAGTTTATTATGAAGTGTTCAAGATAGCAAAGAAACATCTTATGTTAAAATTTGTGTATAGAGGAATTATTTGGTATATCAGATCTTAGCACTAGCTACAATTCCGAATGATTATTTTCTCTTAATTGATAATGTATCAACAACATGCATCTCCCAAGAAGCATTTTTTGGTAACAGCATGTCTAAAGTAACTTCATCATTCTCACAACAGAAGATCATATCTTTATTGTGTTGTCCACATTTCTATATTTTTCTCACAGTTATTAATTCATGAAGACAGTGTAACATTTCACTATATTCTAACACAAAGAACATTTCATGCCTACAGCTCACAGCAAAATGTTTACACATTATGGATTTATCAACAATTTTGCGCCCTTTAAAAGAATTTTAAACAAATATACTGCAATGTTTTCAGAGGTGTGAAAAAATAATTTTGAAATTTTTGTCATGGTCATGCCTTCAAGGTCTGTCCTGGCTTTGTCTTGGAGGCAACATGCACCAGCCAGATGCAACATGCACATATACATTTGTACCACCACAATAACAATTAGAGGTACACCTGCATATGTTTTCAGAAGTTAGGTCCCCAAAACATGCAAGATGTGATGCGTTTTGCAATGCTTTTTCGTTTGGATTTGGTTGCCAGCACTTCACGGCACGTCTACGAATCGAATGTGCTACCTGTCTTACCAGCGGGCTTGCCATTATAATGCCTATCCTGCTCAGAACGGCTGGCAGTCGCTGGAACAGGACACAAACACAAAACTCAACAATACTCCAACTGAGAAGCAAGTTCACAAAAGGCCAAAAATCCACAAACGTGAAAACCAAGATTAACTGTAGTAGCATTTCTCTGGGATTTGAAATGATTTGTCTTGATCTGTATTGGACAGATAATACTGTACATATCAGCCCACATTTGATTCAGATATAACACTTATAATCTTAGAGAAATGTTGCCTAGTACCGTCTCAGCTCTCACATGGTAGATTTGGTGCCCTTTGCATACTTTGCAACTCAGTTTATCTTAGTTCCTGTGAGCTGGGAAAACAATGACTGCACTGGAGCTAGTCTACCTTAATTCTCAATGTGGGAACAGAAATATTCACATAATAATGTATAACATGAAGATTGCCATAACATGAAATCACTGTTTCCCTGCTTCTTATGGAACCAAGTTTCATGTTAATTATTCTTTAAAAAATCATATTTCATTGTTACATTACAGTTATTGCATAGAATTTATGTTAAATTTATAAAGAAAAAGTAAATTTTAATGTTGTGTGTTATGATTCTACAGAAGGATTATATTTAATTGCAATTTCTATTCTTCAGTAAGACTACCAAGTGTGTAAGTACAAATTCCTATTGTCATGTAAAAGATGCTTATATTTTAGTCCTGGTTATACTGTTGTTAAATGACAGAGTTTTGCAACTGAACCGTGCTTCGTAATTATTTATATTAGTATATACACTTTAACAAATTCTGTTACTGTTTGTTAGAATATATATTTTTATTGTTTTTTTTATTATACCTGTTTTAGAAACATGTGACTGTCTAAGAGGGGGCACTTTTATACTGTCTAAATGAAAGCCATACAAAATGAGTATATTTCATGTTACTTATTCAGTAACTAAACTGTAGCAGAGAATGAGGTTTTGGAAGCACTAATCCAAAGAAATTATTCTTCAGCTCTGTTTGAAGTATAACATTATGTATCACTGTTGTTGTAATCACAGTTGTGCATAAAACTTGTTTCAGAATTCCTTACATTACTAAGTTTATAAAATTTGATCTGAATTACAGTATTGCTGAAAATATAGTTAAATTTTAATATTATATCTCTGCATTTCAAAGGTATTATTTGTATAAATATCACAGAAAGGGCCTTAGCTAATTGCCAAAAGTGCTAATATTATTCTGTTTCTATTACATGATTACATTATTCCTTTTATAGATACAAAACATTTCTATATCAATATTATGTTCTCCCATAGGAAAGAGCTTAAATTAGTAAACATTAATAGAAAAGAGTGTTCACTGACTAATTGTTTATGGGATGAAACCACAAGGTTTCATCTGTACAAAGATTGTGCCTCTGAGACTTTAGTAGTTGAATAACAACTCGCCAACAGAAGGCAAAACAGGGCAAAATTAAAAAAAATGAGTCCTAACAGATCCTGAACACACGGTGTATATATATTTTTATATTTACAATGAACGTGTTCAGTTTAATATTGGACATAGCAAGAACAAAGTGCATGAAGAAAATATATTTAAAATGATCATCCCATGAAGGACGAAACTTCTGCCAAAAACTTTCTTCCTTTATAAGATCTGATGCTTTCATGTCAAGTATTTATTATTATTATTAGAGGGGGGTGGATTTCCCCATGCACTTAGACCAGTTATTGGTCCATTGTGCGTCCCCCTTTAATTTATACTGTCGCCATACCCTACCAGTACTGGTGCGTGCTATCAGCCCCGTTCAGCCAACGACGTCGGCCCTCGGTACCTGATATTTCCCCCATCTACCAGAGGCATTGGAAACTACTTGGGTGGGAAACTTGTTGCCTAATTTTGCTCAGAGGTCTCCTAGAGACATGAGGATCTTTTACGTGCCGTAAATCTACGACACGGGACCTACGGCTTAAAAGTCCCTCCTGGAGGACTTGTTCCCTGAATTTTTCCACCCTTAAAAATTCCACGACCTCCGCCGGGTTTGAACCCGCGTACCTTGAGTCATGAGGTGGGAACGTTACCCCTAGACTACATTCATGTCAAGTAAATACCATAAAGCTGTCAGATATATACAATGGATTTCCACCATTTTGGAAATTGTCACTTTATCCATCATCGGGCATTGATACAGTAAGCAGCACTGCTCATCATTTCAATCCTTGAAGATTGGGACAGTTTCTGAAATGCTGAAAATCCATTCCACCCTTCTAACACAGCTGACTGCCTGAGAAAAGTTCATTCTCTTTTTACTTTCTCACGTTTACAGTATGAGAAAATATCATAAAATTAAGTAACAGACCATGAAGGCCCATAGGGTTGTAAGACGTTGAGGGTCCCACATTATCTAGACAATCAGCTCAAAGATGGCGGTAAGGTTGTCAGCGCTGGAGTCCCCCAAGGAAGCATACTTGGACCTCTCCTCTACAATTTATACACCTACGATCTGCCCACAACACCAACGACGACGACTGGCACATTCACCGATGATACGGCCCTCTTTCCCGCCCATGAAAATCCACTCCTAGCCTCGTCCAACCTACAAGAACACCTACATCTCATAGAGAAGTGGACAGACAAATGGAAAATCAAAATCAACTGTGCCAAATCCACACACACGACTTTCATGCTCCGCAAAGGTACTTGCCCCCCAGTCCACTTCAACCGGAAAAACGTCAAACAAGAAGAGCAGGTCACATATCTCGGGATCACCCTAGATAGCAAACTTACTTGGCGCCCACATATTCTCAAGAAACGCAAGCAAATGGACCTCAAAGCTGCAGAGCTCTACTGGCTGCTTGGCAGAAAATCCAACCACTCCCTTTCAAACAAACTGCTCATCTACAAAACAGTTATCAGGCCTATATGGACATATGGCATCCAACTATGGGGAACCGCATTCAAATCTACAGTCGACATCATCCAATGTTCACAATCAAAAATCCTAAGAACCATAACTGCTGCACCCTGGTACATCTCAAACCGCACTCTACATACTGATCTCAAAATACAGCACGTCATGGAAGCTATCCACCAACACAGCTCTGCCTACGTCAACAAACTTAAAGAGCACGACAACCCACTTATTCGTCGCCTATTACTGCCACCGATTAACAGACATCTAAAACGCAAATCACCGCAAGACCTATGGCTATGAGGTGAACACCGACGGATGTCGCCCACTCACGTCATGTAAGGTGTGCATTAGTTAAGTTGAAAATCTGCACACTAGTCAGCACTTTGGCTTAAAGATGTGTATATTTCTGATTGTCAATAACTATAAATAAAAAAAAAGGTTGTCAGTGTTATGCGCAGGCCGCGCTTTACTCCCCAGGAAAATTATTTAATTAATTCCTGGTACTCATTTCTGTTAGAGGCTGAGTAAACCCCAGGGCCTGGTGCGGCTGGAAGGATTAGGTCAATTGAAAAAATCTGATGACCTCATCGGGACCTTCTGGCTTGTAGCATAGCCCCTCAACCAACTACGCTACCACGTGCCCCAAGAAAATATCATAATTGTGGTAAAAATTGGTCTGAAAATTTTGATGGGCTTACATATCTTCAACATTTCTTAATACAAATAAGTGGTTTCTGAAATGTCTTCTCCCTGTGTACCTGTCTGTCTGTCTGTCTCTATACACACACTGGCAGCACCCAAACTGTTGGATGGATTTTACCCATACTGGTCATTTAAGAGTGTTGTATAGTAGGAAATCTTAACATGTGGAGGTTAATTAAGGAGAGGTCACAACGACATTTTATTCAGATAGAACATAGTAATAAGTAAAACATTCATTTCAGAATACTTTAGTTATTTTCAGGTGAAAACAAACTATGCAAGGGGAATGTGACAAATATTGTAAACTCAGACTTTCACTAATGTTATGTATAGGCCAATTATAAACTATTTTGACAGAAGAGCAGAGAAACTACATCACTCTCGCTTTCCAAGTTACTATCTTTGAAAGTAACGAAAACATCTGCTAAAGTCCGAGTAGAGCAAGGTCCAGAGGGCATGATTTTGTCAAAAACAATAGCAAGTATCCTGAGGAGTCTCTGAGCTGTTACAACAAGTGAAACACGAGGAAATTCATGTACTGACTGACATAAAGACTGTAGCCAGAACACCACACCCTCACTCTCTGAACTGGAGGAAACCTGTTTCCATGTGTGGAGCAGTAGTGTCTCTAATCGGAAGATGGATACTGCCCTGGCCTAGGCAGATTTGTTGTTTATTGTTTCTTGTCTTCCTAGTGTATTTTATTTCATACTGTACAATAAATATCATGGCAATCACTCTCCAGTGTGAAGATTACCCCAAACTGAATCTCTGCCAACCTGTCCCGCTGCTGGATACAACACTGATCCCAGGTGCGGGATACAACAAGAGTTCATCCATCATAAGTCATTGACTGGTAAATATGAATATTCCAACCCCAAATTAAGAGGCTCTTCATAGGAGCCCCAAAACTGACTCTAAAGATTTTGGTGTAATTTCCCTAATTCTGAAGACCATCTCACTAAACAAACTGTATAAAGTTATCATAAGGAAAATAACAATACATGCTCTCTGTGAGAAGATATGTGCTGTGGCTTTGCACCAGTGTTTTCTTAATTATTCAGAACTTAGTGAAACAGACTGCTGACATTCCAGTTCTTCAGAAGGGGCAGCTGTATTATGATTTGTAATTACAGACCAATCTTTTTACTAAACATTTCTTTTCCAGAAGTTTTAATTTATTATCTATGATCTTTAACATTATTTTTCCGAACACACGCTTAATTCTTTCAGCACTTTCACTTTAACCAACCTTGTTACCTATGTTAACACTATTATATTCAGTCAGTACTCAGAAACAAACTGATTCTCTTTGTTAGGCCTTGAGTTCTAACAGTAGTGACTCTGAACAGTACTATCTTCTGGGACGTGAAATCTTGTGGTTTGGTAGACTAAAAAAAACTCCGTGACTTTAGTCCGCAAGCGAACTATACCGACTGAGCGACCACCACTTGTCAGCGAAGTTTAGTGCCAACTTTTGCGGATAGAGGGTATCACGTGTCAGCGCAACGAATCCCCACGGACATTAATTTCGGTTTTCTAGACCAAAGCCGCTATTTCCTTGAAATAGCTCCTCAATTATCATTACAAGGCTGAGTGGACCCCATTCCAGACCCACTACTTCTCAGAGAAAATCTGGTAGCGCCGGGAATCGAACCGGGACCTCTGAATCTGTAGCCAGGAACCCTAACAACTAGACCATAGAGGCGGTCAGTCTGGTAGACTGATCATCAATATTTCAGGACATACTAAATTACTTTGGGGTCAAAGAGTAAGGCAGGCAAGTAATAATCCAGCAGCCAAAATATTTACAAACCTTACAGAACTACATGGCAACATACCCGAGAAGATATTACTATTTAAACAATGACTTGGACATTGTTCCTCACTCTTCCCTTCATCATAGACTTAACATTTCCGAATAATCCTGCTATGTCAATTTCTTTCATAGCTAACTGATCAACATACATGCTCAGTTTGTATCTCTAGCACTTTTCCTTCCTCTTATACAGGGCTACTATAAATGATTCATTCGTTTTTGAAACACTATATTTTCCAAAGTATTATCACACGTACAAATATGATTGATATATAAAAAGAACCGTAAACTCATCAAGTTTTCTTCACACTCTACAAATGTTCTCTGTGTGCCCCTTGGGTCACATGACACACGTCCAGGCGGTAGTCGAGCTCATTCCACACATTTTGTAGCATCATTCTGTCAATGGTCATCACTGCAGCATCGATGCATTCCCTCAGCTCTACTAGTGTTCTTGGCAGTAGGGGTATGTAAACACGATCCTTAATGTACCCCCAAAGGAAGAAGTCACAAGGCATTACATAAGGTGATCTGGGGGGCCACGTGAACAGAGCTACGTCATCCTCACCAACATGCCCAATCCAGCGATGCCGAAGTTCATTGTTTAGGTAGCGACAAACATTGCCAATACCACCGCAAAATGCTTTGTTTACATGGCGGTTCTTTTCCATACTCTCTTTTGAATGCACGTTGCACTGCTATAACAGACGAACATCTCGCATATTCCAACAAACAAAAACTCTTTTCTTGCTTTGTCGCCATTTTGTAGAGGCACTGAACTCGTGTTGCCAATTGGTGCATATAATACAAATTTAGTGAGTTTACGGTTCTTTTTATATACCAATCATATTTGTATGTGTAATACTTTGGGAAATATAGCGTTTTATAAACGAATGAATCAGTTATAGTAGTCCTGTACTATGAAGTTTGGTTTTACACATGAATCCACTTAAGACCTTTGCTTTATTTTCATTAAAGATATTTATGATTCAGCTTACAATTCCAGTGATCTCTTGTTTGTGGATTATTTCAATACATATTACAGTATTAAGGATATTGAGGAATGTAAACTTTAGAAGTATCATATGGACTCTGTGCAAAAGTGATGTTTGGATAATTGTATGTAACTAAATTGCAATTATGTATTTTGCTCACAAGATTAAAACAAAGTCCAAAAACTCAGTAATTCTGGATAATTTAATTTAGTTGTAAAGTATGTAGGAATCTTATCAGTCTGTTTCCAGTGCCAAAGATCTCAGAATTTTCTGGGCTCCAAGCATTATTTTCACAGTAAAGTTGATTATATTTCTTCTAGAAGTTTAAAGATGTTAAGTTTGATTTATTATATTACATTATATTTTCTGCCTACTGACAGTCTCAATATTTGTTATACAGATTTAGTGTGGTCTAAACTTGAGTACACCTGTGTTACATAGAACTCTGTTCAACTGAATGATTCGTTTGAATTTTAAAGAATTCAAGGAAAATTTGTAGCCTTAGGCTATAGGAGACTCGTATTGGCATTTGTGGTAGTAAACATGAAGATAAATACTTCAGCCCAGATAGCAATACCTCAATGCTTTATTTCTTATCAATGTCATTAAAAATATACTCAACTGTTCAGCCAGCCTAGATACTGTTAGTTAATCTGTACCTTCTGGGTTAATCAGAGATTTTTAATTCTATTTTTAATGTAAAGGTTTGTGCCTCAGTTAGATGTGTTCCTATGGCTAATGTAGTCTGCAGATATATGGATATTCGTAGCAGTAAATGCATTTTTGTTAACTGGCATTATTAAATCTATTAATAATGCATGGAAAATAAAGGCACTTTGTTTGTTTGGACTCTTAGTTCTATTCATATTCATATTTATTTCTAATTCCATAGATTCAGAGGGGCTACAGCACCATTGGATGTGGAACAAGTCCCTTACATGCACAGTTTAAAAAACGATTGAAACCAGTCAACACAATAAATTTTCTTATACATGATCGGACAAATTATAAAAACATGCAAGATAGTCACAATATTTATATATACAAAATAGTAAATTTAGAAAAATAAAGTTAACATCTTACAATCAAAATAATCAAAATTTACAGTCATAAAATCATAAATTTCAATACTTTAGATATAGTCAAATTTCAAAATTCTTATTTATAACAACGGTATTCCTCCACAGTGTAGAAAGAATTGGTGGTCAGGAAATTCTTTAATGCCTCTTTAAATTTAGGAACATCATACGATATTTGTTTAAGAGTTGATGGAAGGTGATTGTAAATGATATAATGATACAAATTCTGTCACNCCTGTGTAGTCTTTCTGTGTGTGTGCCGCTGTTATTCTTTACTACGTGTGTAGCGGCACGCACACAGGAAGACTACACAGGATAACACCTATACAGTGTGGAAACAAGAACTAGCCGCTGCAGCACTTTAGACATAGGGCAAGTAACCGTAACAATTTTATATTTTAAATTTAAAATTTAGAGAAAAAAATTTTAAAGGATTTTAAAATTAGAACTAAAGATTTTATAGTGCTACTACAGGTACATCAAAATTAACGTGTAAAATAATCTACATCCAGACAGATATCAACGAAGTAGATGTTGATAATAACAAGAAAAGTGTTTTAAATGTTAAATTTTGGGCTGAGTGCAGTGTGACAGAGACGTGAGTGTTATACACCTGATGATGGCCGTCTGAGGCCGAAACATGTAGTGTAGGTGAACAAGATCAAGGACACATAATATATTGTTTGCACTTGGTGACAAAATTTGTATCATTATATCATTTATCGTATGGAGTGCAACAGGATGCTTAAATATAATATTGTGATTGTAAAGTTTAATACCAGAGCACCATACTCCTTTCTGGCATACAGTCAGATTTACCACTGGAAAATGCAAATCACAATTAGATCTTGTATTAAAAGTATGAACATCCAAGTTCATTTTAAATAAATCTTTATTATTAACAACAAACATTAATGAAGAGAATATATACTGAGAGTAGAATGGTAAAATAGACATTTCCTTAAATAAATTTCAACAAGAATCCCTGCTGCCAGAATTTGTACGATTATTATCCTTTTTTTTTTTTTTATTTTAAATATAATTTTAGAGTGAGTTGCGCTACCACAAAACATTATACCGTATGAGATAACTGAATAGACTAATGAGAAGTAAACCATTTTTAAGGTCTCCAAAGACAATAACGGTTTCAAAATTCTAATTACATAGGATACTTCATTAGTTAAGTATCAATTGTTCAATATGAATATGCCATGATAAATTTTTATCAATTCTTAAACCTATAAATTTTATGGTATGTACACTAGTTATTTGTCTGTTTCCATATTATATATTTATTTCATCTACTTTCTGGTATTTTTCTTTTTTTTTATGTTTTCTAATGTCTGTTTACATTTCCTGTTTTGTCATAGTGTTTCTTTTGCATTGATTGACTGTAATTTGCTTCAAGCTGTTATCAAGAACCTTAATAAATTTATTACTATAAATGATTACTGATTATTACAGTGGAAATATACACTTACAAACTTTTTTATAAAGACATAATTTTACTTGAGAAATTAGCATATTATAAGCATTACAAAAGCAAGACTTAACATTCATTCAAATTTTCATTCATATTTTTAATACAATTTCATATGTGATTTTTATGAAATGATGACTAAATCAAGGAATAACATTACAGGAAAGGAAAATCCTACCTGAAACTACCAAGATTGTGGTGATATAACTGAATTGAATTAAATTATTTGAAGGTGTTGCTTTTGTAATTTCTGTAGTACAGAGCCAGTTGGTTCCCCTCATGACAGCAAAGAGTCTTGAACATGCCAAAAAAGAAGACATGCAAAAAAAGAGAAAGGAACAAAGATGGGATGGAAGTATGTTTCACATACGGAGTGTTTCACGACTTTAGGGTATAACTGCAGGAGGTGATTTCCTAGGTATTTGTGATCAAAAAAGTTCATATAAACATGTGCCTGATTTGGGACAGTTGCGGAGTTATGACCGTTTTAAACTCGGAATAGAAGGTAACGATTACTGACAATAAACGGAACAAAATAATAAACCAGCATAATACACGATACATTTAAAGTATGAATGTAAAGTTCTCTTCGTGAATTCACCTTTAATTTGAATTTATTGGTGCTTAAAGCTGATTCACTGCCAGCCGAAACACAGGCTGCCGCTCGGTTGTGAACAGCACAGGTCTGTAGCCGGACATACCAACCCACCACGCCTTAGGTACCTCCCATGTGTCGAGATAACGAGAACGCTCTGTCTGTAGCTGGCTAAAAATAGCGACCTGCCAGATGAGACATGGTTCACACGAGGGCGTGTACAGGAATGAAAAAACGGTCATAACTCCGTAACCGTTAAAATCGGACACATGTTTATATGAACTTTTTTGATCACAAAGACCTATGAAATCACCTCCTGCAGTTATGCCCTAAAGTCGTGAAACACCCTGTATATGATGCCAGCAAAAATCTGCACTGAGTTCTGGCAAGACCTTATCTAGGTTGTAGGTATATATAACAAATTAGGATTC
The DNA here is from genome assembly GCF_002891405.2 of Cryptotermes secundus. Taxonomy (NCBI): domain Eukaryota; kingdom Metazoa; phylum Arthropoda; class Insecta; order Blattodea; family Kalotermitidae; genus Cryptotermes; species Cryptotermes secundus. Next base: position 563,299 of record NW_019733841.1, on the reverse strand, counting down.
ACAAAATATGTAGAATGCAGATTAAGTTACAATGCAGGGAAACGGTGTCAAATCCAATTTGATGTTCCCGAACATCTTACATTAATCTAAACAGTTGTAAATCACACATGTATCGCTTAGTACCCAACAAGGTATTACTAAAACAAAAGATATCAATACAGGGTATAAAACAAAAGGAAAAATGTCAGATATTCCCAACAGTAGAACTCATGCTCGATGTTTTTTGTGGATAGGCTCAGTGAACTGTATTAGTTAAGGATGTCCTTCTGGTACAGAAATATCTGAGTATCATAACTATATTGGTATTTATTATAATCCACAACTTCGGTTTCATTCAGCTATCAATCTGATGACCACATCTTGACACTCTTCCACATAATAAATGTGCCATATGTATGTTAAACCACATAAGTTGGAATAAGAGACTTCCACAATTGTCCTGCACATTTGACGTGTAAATGTAAAAATGAAAACAAATGTCAAATTCAAATTTATATTAGCATACAGGCCACACTTCTCAAATACCGAGCTTCATTATCAGTGCTGAGCATGGCAAGGAAAACAAATGGCAACTGAAATTAATTTGAACTGTAAACAAGATCAACATCTCTTTTCATCTGACAACTGAGGGAAATAACCTACATAGTTATACAGAGCAAGATGTAATTACGTATCATTACAAATAATAAAAATTATACACATGGGGCTAAATTACGCTTAACTGTCTCCTTCCTTATTCCTAGTGAATCAAATGGTTAAGGATTGAAGCATATACTGATATGCTGGCAAAACACAAGTAAACTTTGATGATTTATATAGAACAAAAATGTATCACTCACTTATAGAGCTGAGCCCTTCTTGAGAAGCCACCATTTGAGCAGGTACTCAAGAACTTCCCAGCATTTTATGGAACCAAAAATTTCATTACCGTGTTCACAAGAGCCCTGACGAAAATATATTCCAAGCATAAATATGTCTTCTATTAAGAGCCAAAACTTACAACACACTGCAGGAATAAATCTAATGTGCAAACTAAAACAAGATACAAACATGATTTTTGGGAATTCGATAACAAAAACATCACTTTTCTAAAGTCTGGGTCTCACACGGAAATTTCAGTCATGCTAACAATTTGTATCATCGCTTGATTCCTGTACTGGTATGCACAGAGTAACACTGACCACTTAAATAAATGTTGTACCTCATTTATGTTTGTAATCACAAAATCTATGTGCTATGATACTATCCCACAGTGGTACTTGTACACACAGTGGTACTTGTACAATCTGCGTGCTTTCCACGTTTTTCATTCTTGCAGTCAGTTTTCTTTCTTAGATAGCTGATAAGCATACAAGTTTTACACTACATTTTAAAACGTAAACCCTAACTTTAAATATGATGTTTTAATCTAATGAAGTATATAAGAAGAAAACACTCAAATATTTAAGCATTTGTTCATGATTACAGACTAATATACATACAATACCACATGAACTGACACCCTAATGATTTTAAAGCAGCATGTGGTAAAGCCGGAAATAGCACAGCAAAATCTTAAAACTGCAAAGTGAAATATTTCTTTTAAAGAAAACATGTGATATCTTTTCACAAATATTTTGGATTCGAAGTTCAAAATGAATCCAAAAGATTCCATATTTTACTGCCTTAATTTTTTCTTCCATGAGAGGTGGGCCCCTTGTCACCATGACATGGTTCGTCCTCAGGTTGCGGATGGAGGAGACGCCCTCCAGGTACAGAGGAAAGCTGCAAATATACTGAATAAGCAGTCATGGACAGCCGACAAGGGGTGATCCTCCAGCTTGGGGCTTGGGCGTGGGGCTAACAACTCCTCACCGTAAAAAATAACCTTGTTACAAAAATGTTTAAAAAGCCTCGGACCTCGACAGATCCTGTGGATAAACGACCTAGGTGAAAGAAAATGGATATGAGATTTGGTACTTGGAATGTTAAAAGTATGTATAGGGCAGGTTTGCTCAGGGCAGTGGTGGAAGAAATATCTCAAGAGAGACAGGATGGGATGATATAGATTGAGTTGATCTGGCTCCGGACAGGGACCAATGAGAGGCATTTGTGAACACAATACTGAACCTTCGGGTTCCATAAAATACTGGGAAATTCTTCAGCAGCTGCACAATTGGCAGCTTCTCAAGAAGGGCTCAGCTCCATGAGTGAGTGCATTTTTTCTTAGGTGAATGCCACAGATGAGACTAACACAGCCAACTGTGTATTAAAGTCACATACATGCCTCCATCTATGCACGCACGCGTGCACACACACGGGCATTCATGTGTGTGTACATGCACCCACTCCTCTGCCACAAACACACTGTACCCACATGCAGAGATCTGCATCCTGACTGTCTAAAAGTTTGAATGCCTGATTTAATCATTTTCCAAAAAAGGCAACCAGTAAAATAATACAATTTTTTGTTTGATTCTTTTAAGCATTATGATACTAAACACACAAAAAATGAATATTTTCCACGAATATTACAAAACCTTTGCTTTACTAAAATATAATAATGTAGACTGTAACAATTCAGTCAACAAGCAAACACAAATACAAAAGCAGTGATTAATTTTGTCAATGTGATTACTGCTTAACATATAACACAATGAGAAAAAACAGTCCTAAAACTGATAAAATTTATAGGGACACATACAATGTAAGAGCTTTCCTGATGAAGATATATTGACAAACACAGACAATAATTTGCAACTGGCCTTGCACTGACAGCAATACAAATTGGGAAGGGATATTGGACTCCAACTCAACAAAAACTTTTGGGGTCAACCATTCTCTTAGACACACAATTTCAGAGAACTTATTTTGAAGTAAAGAATGAATAAAAATCCATGCACATGCTTCACACAAATTGTGCTTCCTAGTGCTCTCAATTCTTGATTCAAATACAAAAGGCAATGCCTCGTATGTTGACAGAGGCATGCTACAACTATATAACATACATACATATAGGAACATAACTGTAGTTATCATCCTATTTATATAGATTATGAAGAGGCAGGGAGACATGTATTGTAGAATGTCTATGTCCATATCACTCACACAGTTGGCACATAGGTATATATTATATACAGTATAGAATGCGATTAAAATCACTTTCCAAGCAACAATTTACATTGTGAAATTCAATAACAGTACTGTGATGATCATAATAAATACATAGATGCATTAAAGGGAAAGCAAACTATATATGGCTCTCCTAGCGTTTGCAGTCAAGAAGTAAAATTCAGTTCAGGCCAATTAATTATTAATTTACTGCTATGTAACATTTGTTGCCACAGAGTGATTTTTTTTCCCCCAAAGAGAATCCATTGCTAGGAACATTAATAATATCATGTATTAGAGGGCTAAGGTACTTTTGGTGAAACTTGTATGTGCATCATGATGATTTTTTAAACAAGAATTTTTTTCAGTACCAGGAGTTTATGATACCTCCTGTTACAAAAGTTTTGAAATTGTAAACCGGTATGCCACATATACAAGGGAGCACAAAAAACCACTTTTGTAAACACTGCTTGGGGCATTAGTGGTGAAATGTCTGCACTAATGTTGAATATGTTAGTTTTCAGTTCATCTTGATTGCAGGGGTTATTGTGGTATTGTCTTTCATGTAGCCCCATAGGAAAATGTTTGATGCTGATAAATCCAGTGAGCATAGGAGCCATGTCACTTCAAAATGATTACTGCTTTCAATTCACATTATGAATGATTATAGAAAAATGTCTGATTTTACCAGTACAAATTGTTTTATGAGATCTTAAAGTTGTATCTATTTAGTGTTTTGGCCTAGACAATATTTCTGTTATGAAGGGCTGGTAAAACACTAGGAAGAAAAAAATTATCAAGTAAACTATAACATTGATTTGTTTTATAAATTTAAACACAGCAACCACCGCTTGTCGGCAAAGTTAGCGCCAACTTTAGCAGATAGAGGGTCAGCGCAATAAATCCCCATGCCCGTTAATTTCGGTTTTCTAGACCACAGCCACTATTTCCTTGAAACAGCTCTTCAATTATCATCATTAGGCTGAGTGGACCCCATTCCAGACCCACTACTTCTCAGAAAAAATCTGTTAGCACCAGGAATCAAACCTGGACCTCTGGATCTGTAGCCAGGAACTTTGACCACTAGACCACAGAGGTGGTCCCACATCATACAAATTAGATTTAACTTTAGCAGCAAGAGCCCTTCATTACAGCATGTTGGACCTAGAGTAAGTCATGAGTTTTTGTTATTTATTTATTTATTTATTTAAAGTTATGGCTTCCTGTTCACAGAAAAGTAGCTCTGTTTCAACCAAAAGTATGAAGTAATTTAAAAAAGAACAACATAAATTACACCAAACATGTTCATCTAGCACTAACGTTCTGGATCTGCCGTAGAGATGTGCTCAGTTCACATCTCAGCTGGGACACCAGTTGTCCTGACAAAGGTTTTTCATCATTTTCCACATTCCCTCCAGGGGAATTCTGTGATAATACCTCAATCAAACCAAGATCACTTTCCTCCAAACCCCTTTCCATTTCATCAATCATTCTATCATCTGTTGCTACATAGTCTCAATGCTAACAAATCTGTTAACTGACTAAAACAATAGCTTTCAGTGCTTGAAACACGTGAAAAAAGAAGAAAGGAAAAAATAAATCAGGCCCCATGGTGATAGTAATAAGCAAATCAAGGAAGAAGACATTTAAATGGAATTTGGAAGTAATGTCAACTACAACAATAATGAAGAATAAACTGTCATGAATGCTTCAGAAACAAAAACAAACAAAAAAATAACATGTATGGAGGCTGTACAAAACCAGATGGATTGCACCAACAACAGGGACAAAAATGGACTGTGAAAATACAACCGATAGAGAAAATTTGGAAAAGTAATCGCAGTGTAACAATTCTGATGCATTTGTTCTCATATTGCCTCTAGATTTTTAATATTATGCTGACAATGAAAAAGGAAAGTGCAAATTCTTGAAAAATATACAAGTCATTATGCTAACTATTTTAGAACTTTTTATTCTTACTCAGTTCTTTTTCATACTACAATGTTAACTAACAGTTATCTGGTCTGAAATTCTGTATTCAGACTTCATCTCTGACTGGTGAGGTTGTCTACAACAAAGCAACTTCCACATCAAACAATCGATCTTCCATTACTGGCTTTAGTACCCACTTGGTAACCTTGTAATATGTATTAGATCCACTGGACATATTTCGTACCTGCATTTCATTTAAAGCTAAACAAATATATAAAGTAGGAATCATGATACAATGATGATTCTAGAGTTCTGCTGAATATACACATCTTCTCGTAACTGGGTAAAGCATTCAGATTCTGAGGGTAGGTGGACAGTCACAGACAATTCATATGCATAGACTCTGAACATCACACAAGTAATTATGCTACTCAGACTTGCGTCATAATAAGAAACTTTCTCTCTTCAAGGATATATAAAGTAAAGAATTTATCGGTAACCAGAACTAGAAAACTTGGTTTAATCTTACAGTCTTTCGGTTACAGTATATTTACAAAAGTATGCACAGAGACTTCTGTTGTTCCGCAGTTCATCACTCTTACTGGTACAGATTTTTGTGGAAGAATTTACTTAATTTCTGTTAACTGTCTTCAAAGTCTTCACTTTTGAAAGAAATGCACGTGAAAAATGAAAACACAGAGCCTCCCCAAAATAATTATATTTTAAACACAAACTCACACTGATGAAAATGGAGGGGCTTTCATTGGAAACCATTAAAACCGTCAATTTATGTAATTTCTGAGATAGATTAATTGTAAGAAAAAATCTCAATTACTCACACCTTGTGTATTTTATTTTTGAAGTTTGAACATGAACAGATATTATCTCCTCCAGCTTCTATTAAGTATTTTAGACAAAGGGAAACTGAAATGTCATTCAACAGAGTGAGAATGACAAGACACATTCTTTTCCATCACAATACTCTTAAAATCTACTATTTGTTGATAATGCAGTAAAACCAAGACATCCAACCAACCCAAACTGAGCAAGCAAGAGCAAACAAACATAAGCTTTTTAATTTGATGGAAATACAGATCTTACTTGTGTCACTGGATTCTCTCCCGGCCGATACACCACGTTGTGTAGTGGCCGCTTGCGTCCCACATAGTTCACACATACAAATTCCAGCAGACTTGCATATATGAAACACATACATACGCCATCCCAGACATTCATGGCTGTCAGGTTTGACACCACAGGCAATGTACCTCGGAAACTGTTTGAGGTGGTGAAAAAGTTGAGCATCGTTGTCACACCTTGAAACCAAAAGATTCATAAGAAGAGGAAACTTGTGAATTACTGCATATTATATACATGTAATATCGATGTCACTGTTAGCAATTCTAAGACAATAATGACAGCATTGGGTTGGCCTCTAGTGGCATAACATTAATATCAGTTTTGTGGAAGGAGGGTTACACAGTCACAGAAACACAAACAAACAGTGTTGTGCTCCTAAACACCTATTAACTCACTTTCATTGAGGAAGAAAATTAAACTTCTCAAGATGAATTTTAACTTATAGATAAAAAGGCCGCACCATAGCTCAAGCAGATATTCGCTGGCTTACCACCGCAGTGGCCCGGGTTCGATCCCAGGTCTGGGCAAGTGGGATTTGTGGTGGACAAAGTGGTGCTGGGGCAGGTTTTCTCCGTGTACTTTGGTTTCCCCTGCCAATCTTCATTCCACCAATTGCTCCACAATCACCTCTTCATTCCACCAATTGCTCCACAATCACCCTAACCTATCATCTGGGGCTAGTACAATAGGCCAGAAGTGGCCACAGTACAAGGGACTTAGTCCCACCCCACTAGCATTCAAGAAAATATGGATAAAAAGCACCAAAAAGAAGAAAGCTGCACAATAGTCAAAAGTCTTTAAGTCTTGATAATAACATAATAACATAAGTATCTCCATGCAGATGAATCTTTCTTCAGTTCTTGAGAAGAAGTTTCCTACATTTTATGGCATTTAAAAATCCATTACTAGTGTTCACAGAAGCACATCACAGGACCATATCCTGAGACAGATCAATCCAGTCCACATTCTCAGAGCCTGTTTCTTTGAGATCCATTTTTATATAAGCCTTTCATCCATACCTGGATCTCTCAAGCAGGAAATCTTCCCAGATTTTGCAGCTAAAATTTTGTATGTATTTCTCATTTGTTCTATGCACACATGTCCTGTTAATCCCATCCTCCTTGCTCTAACCACCCTAACAATATTTGGTGAAGATTACAAATTATGAAGCTCCCCATCATGCATTTTTTCTTAAGCTTCCCATTCCTTTTTGTCTATCAGCTCTAAATATTTGTCTCAGCATCCTTTCTCAAGCATATTCAATGAGGGCAAGAGACCAAGTTTCACGTCCATACAAAAAACAACTAAAATTATACTTTTCATACATTTAAATAAAACAGATTATGGTGGAAACTGTAGATGACAAACCCATGAAGAGATAAGGCTAAAAATAAGATAAAATATTTTAGTCTTAGCATTTTTAGACACTGAAAAAGTAGACAAAAGATTTTGAACTGAATTGCGGCAAGCATTCTCCAAATTCAATACACTCTCAATTTCTTCATAAATGTTAGTGACACAGACACAGAAAGAATGAGACTGTGCATGTATTTCTTTTTATGTAACAAATTGAGAAAATCAACTAGGATCTCCTTCAAAATAGTTCCTTTCTGAGTCAACATACAGCTGCATACGATGCTGCCAACGTTCAAAGCAATCAGCAGATCACTTTCTGAAAGGCTGTTGAGAATCTTCATCGTTTTTACTTTCACTTTCTACTAACAACAAATGGGTTCCTTTGAGCACCAACTTGATTTTTGGGAAGAGGCAGCAGTCACAGGGAGCTAGGTCTGGTGAATAGGATGGTGCTCAGGCACAGTAATGTTGTGATGTTGTAAATGATTACTTAATGTCTAAGTCCTACAGGAATCTGAACATCATGTAGAACAGAATGTGACTGCATATCACTGCTTAAATTCTAGCAGAGAGTAACAGATATCATTGACGCTAAATACAATTAATTGTAACACTGTTAACAGTTATTATATAGTATATATCTGCCACAATATGCAGCTTATTGAACCTCCTCCCACTTGAAGTGTTGAACTATAGACATGGAAACACACTGGAGCAAATATAACATGGATTAGTACATTTTTGTATAATTCATAATGTAGTTTTGGATTCATGTCTTACCAATATCTTTAAATTGAAGGAAAGAGACCTCATGGTCAACCTTGACATAGATGGCAGACAATAATGATGTGGATCTTAAAGATATAGTGTCTGAGGATCTGGTTTAGGATACATTCCAGTGGTGGACTCAGTAACAGGCTATTTTGCTCTATGGCTCAATTTAGTATGTTTGAAACCATAATTGGAGCAATACAAAATTCTTGTTCTTTCTGTAAGTTGTTTACAATGTAGAAACAAACTTACCAATCATGACTCGTGCAGGGACGGCATTCCACTCAAGCCAGAATGTGATGAAAGAAGACGTGACCAATATGATGCCTGGTATGAAAACAGTTGTGAAGTAGAATGCTCGATCACGTGTGAAAATCAGGTCCACTTTAAGGCAACTGTAATTCCCTGTAACAGATTCAATGAGTTGCAGCAGAACTAGTAGCGCATGCTGCGCACTGGCCTTCATATGGGTCACTCTACCACAGCACCATCCAGATTCTGAGATTGCAAAGTAAACAATGAGCTGAATTTTGAATATCCAGTATCTCTTTTTAACATTTATATTTATAGCAACTGAATGTGATTTTCTCAAGGAAGAAATTATGCCCCAACAAATGTACACTTTCTCTCAATTGTGACATAGTATCTCATTAAACGTGTAATAAAACTTGTTTGATAGCTTCTTATCAGAATAAGCGGAATTCTGTTAGAAGGTAGAGAAGCATTATTTTGTGGAATATTCTGAACACATTAAAAGTATCATAAAACTAAAGCACTATGTGCCAGTTATCTAGTTTCCTTTTTCAGTTGAACAGCTCTCCCTCTTTCTGATGTCTGAAGGATATGGAGTCAACTTTTGATGGTGAGCAATGATCTGTCAACAAAAGTGATCTTACATACTGATAAATGAATCAAATATTTTTAAAATTGGTTTCTAGGAGGCGTTTTATGTTTTTAAAATTAAGTGCAATGTGCATGAGTCCAGGGAGACAGTTCAGAAGGTGCTTCTTCTGCAGAGGGCTCCACAGATCAGCAGATACTGAGTTTGCTGTTTGTTTTTTTTCTGGCACAGTTCTTTAGACAACACTGTCTTCACTTAAAAAATACACATCTACATGAGTACCAGGAATTAATTAAATAATTTTCCTGGGGAGTAAAGTGCAGCCAGTGCGTAAGGCTGACAACCTTACCACCATCTTTGAGCCGATTTCTAGATAATGTGGAACCCTCAACATCTCACAACCCTATGGGCCTTCACAGCCTGGTACAGGGACAGCTTTATTTTTTGTTTTTACTTGAGGTATTTAGTCATGTGGTTCCTTCCAGCCTTACAGAAGCTGTTTTGGAAGCTGTGCACAGCAAATTTGGTGAAAATTTGTTTGAGCTCACAATTGGGTCCCCTCTGCTCCTTTATCATCTTTATATATATATACCACAAACAAGATTTAAATGTCAACAGTACATGTAAAGTAAGTAAAAAAGTAAAGCTATCTCTGTACCAGGCCGTGAAGGCCCATAGGGTTGTGAGATGTAGACAGTCCCACATTATCTAGACAATCAGACAGAGATGGATCAGTCTAGGTTGTTAACAATGACACGCACGTTCTGATAAGCCTCTGCATGAACTAGAGAATTGGAGTGACAACATGCTATAAAATTCACTCCCTCACTTACTCATGGTTACAGGAAATAAATCCTGTCTTCTTCCTTTTTCTTTCTTGGTAGGCTATTTTATGATGCTGTGAGTAGCTAGACTATTATAATATTGAAGGCTAGAATAACAGGTGAATGACAAATTGGAAAGGATTTGGAATGAAATTACCATCCTAGCATATACCGGAGAAAAAAAAAAAAAAAAAAAACAGGATAGCCAGTGTTCTGGCCAAGATTCGAACCGGGCACTTCTCAAATATAAGACAAGAATATCTACCACTATACCACTCATTTGGTAAATTCTCTTTCCCAATGGAGAGAAATGAAAATGGTTCTAGGTAAATAAACAATATAAAAAGGAACAAAATTTTTACGTATAACTTCTACATTAATGTTTATGACCCAAGAACTTCATCAGAGTCTGTTAACTGTTAACTGTTAAGCGGGACAGAGTTTTCCCATATATCGTATGTAAATTGCGTATTACAATAAAGGTTCAATTCTATAAAAATTGCAGTAGCTTAATAGGAAAAGTGTGTACACAAACAAAACAAAACAAACTATGTGGTTTTAGTCCGCAAGCGAACTATACCGACTGAGCGACCACTACTTGTCGGCGAATTTAGTGCCAGCTTTAGCGGATAGACGATGTCATGTGGTCAGTGTTACAAATCCCGTTAATTTCGGTTTTCTAGACCAGAGCCACTATTTCCTTGAAATTGCTCCTCAATTATCATCATGAGGCTAGTGGACACTGTTCCAGACCCACTGCTTCTCAGAAAAAATCTGGAAGTGCCGGGAATTGGACACGGACCTCTGGACCTGTAGCCAGGAACTCTGACCACTAGACCACAGAGGTGGTCAAAGTGTGTACACACGAAGTAAAAAATGGATATTTCTTACAGAATTAAATAAAAATTTACAATGATCCAAAAAATTTAACTGGAAAATAAATCATACCTCGTTTATAAATCCCTTGCTGGTATTCTGGGGTGGTTGCAATCGGATCTGTTGCAGAGGATGAACTTCTTAATTGGACAATATCCATTGTGTCATCAGTGTCCCTATAACCTAAAGAACATGAGTTTGATGGAGGTACAAGAACCCCAGTTTTTCTTCTTATTATAAACATGAAGTGTCAAAATAAAAGTAATTTTTAACACCTATACAATGGGATATGTCCATTTAAAAGGTCCTGGAAACCTCATGAATATGTTTTGCACAATTCAACAAGACACGCCTTTACATAATTTGCAGGATCGAGGCTCAACATAACAGAAATCTGAGGCAGAAAACAAAACAAGAGAAACTATATGGAAAGGATATTGTATTTTGTTACCAGTTTCTATTCATGCCTCTACAGCCATGTTACTGTGGATTATAAAAACATTCATTGACAGGACAGAGTAGAAAAAAGAACGCTCTTACATAATCCTACCTGAACAAACATTACTGAGTCACGGTAAGAGGTCCAGTGATATTACCTTACCATGCTGAGAAAATTATAACAGGTCAAAATAAAAATGTTCACTGGGAGGTAGGATAAAAGAGAGAATATTTTAAAATAATGCAGAGTTCAGCCTACTGCAAGTTTGTCTTAATCCCACACAAGTAACATGCTGTACATCAATGACAATGGTATTGTGAAGGATGATGGACAAAAGCCATAGTACTGCAGTTCTTGTGTTCAACAGACCTCTCTGCTACATCTCTACTGGTACTACAGGCTGTATGGTAATGTCCTGGTCTTGAGAAACTTGAAGTCACTTACATGATCCTCCTCAACTGGAGCCAGCTCCCTCTTGCAGGACAGATACGTGAGGCGGGGCAAGCAACATCTGCTATGATCACATCATAAAAAGTATGCACTTTAGAATGCAAAAAGTTTGCTTGGTTTTTCATATTCAGAACTCTGCCAAATATGTTATTTTAACATTCAATGCATAATACATTTCTTCTGAAGAAGAACTGCAACAGGTGTCAAAATTTTATATAGACACCAATTGAATTTTCAGATATCTGAAATCCCATCCCGCTATATAAAATATCGTACAAATGCTGAGGTTTAACCTATCTTATTTGTTATGCCATTAGAGCCATGTATATACCATAGACATTTACAAGCTACTGTTATCTATAAACCTTCATTTTGCAGGTTATGAATGTCATGCACAGGTTAGTAGCATGTGATCATTGCAGATGTGTAAGTGGAGAAATCATTTTGAATTTTGAGTATGCATTTCCTACTATAGCACATGTTTCTCAAATTCAAAGTGATCTCCATCTCAGCCTGGATTACCAAAGATAATAAATTAAGTAAAAAATTCAGAAATACAGTATGGCCAGTAATATATGTCACTTGACACAGAAATACTATATACTAAAATACTGAAATACAATTATAATTCTAACTCCTGCAGTGCTGTTGTGAACCACACTGCTTGCAAATGGAAAACAACAGATGAGTAACAAGACAATGGAAACTGAGAAAGTCTTAAAACAATCTTTAGAGCCAGGCATTTCATTTGACTGCCACCCTGGTCATCCTGCATTTTGGGAGCTGGGAGGGGACAGACATAATGGGTAGCCAGTTACCTTGCTCCTCGAAGCGTCTCTGGCACAGAGAACACTTGCAGTCTTCCGACGTTTCGTCATCAGGATCAGACTCATCATAGTCGACTGCAAGAGAACAGGGGAGGGTCTCTCTCTTGTCACATCAACACAACAATACGGAATGGATGGGGCTATGGCTCTCTTACTAAATAAGGTCCACTTTTAGTAGTGAAAATACCTAAATGTACATCTTTTTTTCCCAGTACCAGGAACTAATGTAATTTTTTAAAAATTGAAGACATAATCTTTATGAGCTATTTTTCTATAGTAAAGTGCATTAATTCTACTATAAAACCGTTAATTAACTTAGTGTAGTTGTGGTACAAAACTGAGCTTACATAAAAGTCCTACACAAACATATATCTCATTTCTTTATCTGAACATCAGTCTTCTCTAGCATGAGGCCAAAGATTACAATAAAGAACAATAATAACCTACAAGTGTTAATGGAAAACTAATCTGGATCAATATAATTGACTGTTGTAAAAAAAAAGGTCTAGCAGGATTACTAAATTCATAGTTTGAGAGTATATTTGCTTAACACTGTGAACATTATAAAACAACACTTCTATTACCTTCTATATCAATGAAAAAGAAAACATGAAAGGTTTAAATATATTTATTTTCTTTCCAAAATATCTGACAATGAACAAAATTTGATATAAAATTGTAGAGGAATACAACATAAGAACTAGACACAATTGTGGAAGTACTAACAAGAGAAGTGTACCTTCCTAGAATGTTAACATTAAAACAAAATCCTACATGGTGTGAACATCAGTATAATATTCTCATCACAACACTGACTTAAAATGAAGATGGCATAGATTTAGACAAAAAGTATTTCAAACTAGGTGCTGTGATTTGAATTCATCTCTTACAGGTGTTATGAAGACTAGCCCTGATAATGTGTTCCCCTCATTATGAAAGCCAACACACCAATCCATATTTCATGCATATATGAACACTACAACAGAGTGACATGTTATCAATTATAAGAGAGTTGTTCAATTATTACATATATTGATTTTGAATCAAAATTTTACATAAAAATCTTCTTGGTCAACTGTGACTCTCTCCTTTGAAAATTACTGCACGAATGTAACCAATATTGTGTTTACAGTGTTAACCAGTCACAGTAGGACTAAACTTAATATTGGAAAAGTGAAATGTTAGCCAAATAATGCATAATATTCAAGCCAATGCATCAGATTAACAATAGAACAAAACACTTGTCACTTTGTAGAGAGAGTCATTCACTTGGTGTGTGGATGACTTCAAGGGAAGGATCAGGAAGGAGATCCTGCAGCAAGACCAAGCCATTACCATAAAGCCTTAATACTATTTACCAGATGAGACAATGAAGCCATGCAGCTGCACTGTTACAGTTCTGCCTGAAAAACATTCATAATGAATTAACAAGCTTCATTAAGAACCACGAAGTCCTCAAGGCAGAGAGAAATTTATTCCATCATAAGATTGTAACCCTCAGCTCTCTAAAGGTGAGTGACAGTGGCTGATTTATTATACCAATATCTTGTTAAATACTTACTGCCCATTGTCTGAGGTGTATTTGATACACACAACATTTCAGAAGTTAACTCTGGTCCTGTCTTTGACTTACTGTTGGCATTACAGTAAGAGGTCTTTTTCATATACTTTTAACCATTACACAGACTTTCTATATTATCGTGACATGTCTAACCCTTGCTGGGCAACGGGAGGTGGAACAAGTTACCACGAAGACAGACCCTTGATAAACGGTCGGTTGCCAAGTTACGCAACAGTAAGGAAAGCGGTGTTTGTCCGTGCTGAGCCAAGCCGAAGTGGGCTGGTTTCTATGCAGCATTGCCCAGCAATGCCTTTGTAAACATGTCGTCAGGCAACAGGGGAGCCCGTGCAGCGGCTATTGCTAGGCAATCAGTAAACACGTCACGCAACAGTGAAAGTAATTTAACAATAACAACCAGTCACCTGATGACTGGAGTACAACAAACTTTTAAAATGTTCTGAATGTAAACCCCAGATGAAGGACAGTATCAAGTATAATACTGGTATATTTTAATTTACTGTTAATATGCCTACTTTGCTGAAAATAATTCTCTTGGACAGACTTATTATATGTCCAGAAATGGGAATTATGGACTGATTCATATTATGTGAAAGTCAGCAGACACTCAGAGCAGACTGAATAATACGACCATTCTATTAGTACATTCACTAGTGGCAGATATTGAGAACAGCGGCATCTGGACATGGATCAAGAAGAGCTCAAGTGCTGACATAATTAGAAACAGCAAATACTGAATCTTTTTTCACTTATTTCACTAAGTCTTTATGTATCCATATATTTATAAACCTTTCTTTTTGCTAGTGGGGTGGGACTAAGTCCCTTGTACTGTGGCCACTTCTGGCCTATTGTACCAGCGCCAGATGATAGGTGAGGGTGATTGTGAAGCAACCGGTGGAATGAAGATTGGCGAGGGAAACCGAAGTACTCAGAGAAAACCTGCCCCAGCGCCACTTTGTCCACCACAAATCCCACTTGACCAGACCCGGGATCGAACCCGGGGCACCACAGTGGGAAGCCAGCAACTAACCGCTTGAGCTATGGCACAGCCTTTATAAACCCTTACTGTCTGAGTGCTACTACCCTTGTACTTTTTAATTATGTAGGATCTGTACTTCACCCAAGCTGAAACATAATTAACATCTGAAAGGGAGTTTTGATTATCTGTATATGCTAACATTTCATATATGACATTAAGATATTGTGATGCATTACCCTACATCCATCACCACGACAACTGCTACAATCAGAACGGACACTTCCACGACAACAAACACGTGGAAATTTTGGAGTTCCCACAGCGACAAATCATAGCAACGAATTATTGAGTAACAACAGATGAGACAAAACACATTACCAGTGTACTCTATAAGGAATGTTCCTGAAGAAACGGATTGCCGAACACGCGAGATCGATCCTTGGTGAGGGGTGTCCTCTATAGAGTCCGCATGCACCTCATATAAAGGGCCTGGCCTCAAACAGAAGTTGAGTATTAGAATACTGAATATTGAAGTATTAGGCCAGAAGTCAAGTGACATTGCAAGTGATAATTGTAAGAGTGAGTATTCAATAAAGATTCACTAAATCCAAGACCCACGTGAAGTTATTTGTCGCGTGACATACCCAACACACGACAATATTCTCCTTCTCAGTCATGGAAGGGTTATATGATTTAAATATATCTCAAATTGAGAATAAACACATTTTAAAAACTTAAAACATTAATAATTAGGTGTATTGCAAGCAATCAAGCATTGTTTATAAGTTTTTCCACCTCTCTGCCTTGAAATACTGAGATATTAACACATTACTGTGATTTTCATCTTGACTGTTGCATAACTCTCAGAACACAAGTTGGTGGGCACTGAGCATGTCTGCAATACAGGGAACTGGGACATTGGGACATCTCTTGGACAGAAATTTGGATTACAGGCATATAAGTTCATATATTCGTACAATATTTAAAAAACAACTTAAAATTGCAATCATATATTATGTATAATTTTTTAAACCACTGAAGATATTTCTATATTGATATTTTCAAACTGAAATGCACTTTACAAGCTTGGTTGATGACAAAAATGTTAGCAGTCCATTATGATGAGTACTTTCTTGTGCAATGTCATGGCTGCGATGCATGCCAAACTAAGCAGTTGAAAGTATTAGTTGTCAGTTCCTTTGTGTCACATTCACAAACACAAACTCTGTTCAAGTCAATACTGGATGTGCATGGCACATGGCACTTTCAGTTTCAGTATCAGACTGACATGCTGAAGCCCAAGAACTGAATTTGAAAGTACAGTGTAAGCATGCAGTGTGAAAGATACATACAAAATTACTGTATAACATAAAATACTATATAAGTAATACACTAATCTCTTACATATAGATCCAGTGCTCTAATTTAGTTAATGCCAATAACAGATTTTTGCTTCCAGTACATTTCACTAGGTTCATAGCTTCTACATTACTTTCATGTCAATTAAGCACTATCACAGTGTTTCATAAAGTCTGCAACTGTTACAAATTACAATTATAGTCCATTTATATAGAACAATATTCTTATTTATGTTAATATCAATTTAATTCAAGGTGTGGTAAATATGATATAAGATAATAACAAATAACAAATTAAAACCTAAGTTAAAAAATTCTAAAATCAAAGGTAGACCTTAGAAGTTTGCATCCAATTACATGTTTCCTCAACCTAGGTTTCAAATATTATGTCTTTCACTCCAGTATTTAAGCATCCTGTTGCATTACTATATCTATTACTGTTTATTGTACTACACAGTCTGTCAACAGTGCAACAAATTGTTCCTTCTTTCTAACACTTTCACTTTCGACACAACATATTTCCACCCTAAATGGCTAGATTCAGGTGTCTTACTACTGCTACACTGCACTAATATTGTCGATCCGTCGCATATGTGACTGCACACACAAACGTCATAATTGTAGTCAATTGGAATGTGCTAAAATAGTGCACGCTGTGGTACACTTAATTTAAATTTATAAAATCTATTACAATTTTTTTTTTTTTTGTATTAACATTTCCTTTAGATTTTGTAAAATTCTTATTACACTTCACATGGGTCATCATCCAGTTGTTTTGATCTGTATCCTTTACTACAGATATTTTATTGTGGCAGTGCATTTTACTATTCGTAAGCCCACTGTTGTGTTATGTCTGCAATCTGTAATTTTGCCCCTTGCTTGTGCATTGTTCCCTCTAGCAGTGTGTGGTGTTGCCTTCACTGCAGGACTGCAAAGTCCAAAAAGCCGGCAGTCCTGAGTTACATGCACCATTGTCAGAACCATTTAGAATCTTCCAGACTGAAGGCTATTGAAAACGGTGCTAAGATGAATATTTGGAGCTCTGAGGAGAAAGTAACAAGGGGATGGAAAAGGCACTGTACAGGATGATGGGATTCCCATCATTTTTACTCCACAAGAAATATTACTAAGATGATTATGGCAAGGAAGAGCTCATGGGTTGGACATATAGCACTCTCAGAACTGATGAGAAATACATACAAAACTGGCAATGCTCAGCTTCTTATCTTGCTCGATTTTTGTGAAGTTGACAATCGAAAGAAATACGTAAACAGTTGAGAAGACTTCAGGTTTCCACAAACATTCCTTGCAAGGGGTATGTTACACGTTATAAATGCTCAAAGAAGATAAACGCTTTAGTGATGACAATGAAATTGACATATTCAATACTTTATAATTTAATACTTAGACACACACATGTTATTACAGGCTACTGTTAACAGGAAAAGCATGAAAGTTTGGGTATTAAATTATGACAAGAACAAATATGATACATACATTAAACGTTCAAACACTCAACACAAACAGAGAAATCTATGGTGTACAAAATAATATGACCCAGTTGCAGGGGATTCTGATTCAGTGCAATGTATTATCCTACGGGCGGTGCCAGCCCTCCTTCTGGGGCCAACTGAATATAAGCTCTGCATCGCTGGGATTAGAAGATTGTGACATGGTGCCATAATGTCACACAGTTGTTCCTTTCTGCTTGAAGATGGTACACATAAAGTTCACTTCAATAAGGTCTCTGGGTCTGCGGGGAGGACACAGGGTCCGCAGCCACTATGACCGGACATCTCGTCTGCTCTCATTTGTTGCATTGGTTTATTCTGCATCAATATTGTTTCTTGGAATTATTCTTTGGATTCCAGCACCAAATCAGGTACACAACTCTCGCTCTCTTGGTAAGATAGGTGCTTAAATCGCAATGCTTTCCTGAAACAATTTCTATCGCCAGCAGCCCACAGCACTCTTCCATAATGAGGAAACTCCACCTCTCCATATGCGACAGACTGCAGTATCGCATTGCTTCTAGTTCCTCATGGAAGAAGCATGAGATTCCCTCCACAAATTCCGGGGTGTCATTAACCCTTTGACGTGGTCATTTAAATTCCGCGGCCGTGGCTCCTGCGGTAATATATTCAGCCGGCCATTTAAATTTTGCTCGAAAATTATTTATTCATCATTGTTCTTAAATTCTATGAGATAGGAACATGAAACTTTCACTAAAATGATCTTAAATGGTGGTTTTATAACCTTACCTTATAATATGGGCGCCCTGTATCTCGGCCATGGAAGCAGGTTGTTTAGTATTTCAGCAGTGAATGGTACGCCTTGAAGGATGAAACTTTCACTAAAATGATCTTAAATG
>NW_019733841.1:470690-544063 GCF_002891405.2 Cryptotermes secundus | reverse complement strand
AACTGGGCCTTTGTACTGTGCGAAATCAATGGATCATGCGAGAATAAATTTCTGGACAACCCTATTCTAAGAATTCCAGTTGAGTGTGTCAATGTGGCCAGCTCAGGGTAATATGATATCATATACAACAGTAAACATCAGGTCTCTTCTGTTTATATCTTCAAAGCAAAGAAAACACGCTTTCATAACAGTACAGCTAGAAACCGCTCGCCAGAACCACAGGAACTTTGCTGCAAGACAGGCATATGTAACGATGACTTGGCACAGATAAAGTCGTGTCTTATTTATACTCTGTTCTACTGACAACAGGCCAGCGAAAAATCTAACAATCTACAGCAAAACCATCAATTATTATGGGCGTTATAACATAGGTGTGCAGCTGAACGAAACATACACGTCGAACCCCCCCAGACGATTTAAATCCCTGACGAATCATACACGACGAACCACGGCAACGGGTTAATCAGATCATGTTCATCCAAGAAGCTGGAAGGCAAGATTACTTCACTTGGAACACCCATGCTTGTATTCTGGAGTTTGTGAAACAGTTTGCAGACAGAGTATATGCAGAAGCTGTCTCTTCCTGCATTCATGTGCAGACCAGGGCGCTCATTCAGTTGCCACAAAACGCTTTCAACCGCTTTGATATCTCCTGGTCGCATATACAAATGCAGGAGGTTTGTTTTGTCTCCGTCCTCTCCCATTAGAAATAATCTGATGTTGCCAAGCATTTCCAGATGATCTGACTCACTCCCAAAATCATCTGCAGGCAATGCAATCAAATG
This sequence comes from Cryptotermes secundus, assembly GCF_002891405.2. Lineage (NCBI taxonomy): Eukaryota > Metazoa > Arthropoda > Insecta > Blattodea > Kalotermitidae > Cryptotermes > Cryptotermes secundus. The sequence continues at coordinate 543,278 of NW_019733841.1, read as the reverse complement.
AATTCCTGTTGCAGGTTTAGTTTCCAGATAAGCATAGCCAAGAGGAATCTGATTGGGGTTAATGAATGTATGCAAAGACTTCCTAACACCGTCCACAAAACTGAATTCAGCAAGAGCAATTTCACAGCCCAGGTACCTGCCACTGCTATCCTTGCAGTAGTAGTTGACGTGCACCAGATGGAACAGGTGGGTTTTCAGTGAGTTCTGGTGTTTGAGCACGCGCACTGTTTCTTCTATCTCCTGTGTCATCCTGGTCTGTCCGTTAGCCCTGTTCAGCAGTCACTCAAGCCATGCGCAGTATCTCCTCTGTGGCCAAAAGTCATTCTTAGAATCCACATGGCTCAGACTGTGCTCCTTGTTTCGGGCCTGTTCCTCATACGCCCATCTCTCCTCCGGTTTCATGTGCTCCCACAAGGCTGCCATCTCACTGATGAAGGCAGTGCCCCTTTCTTGCACCTTCTTCTGTACATTCAGGAGGAAGAAATGAAATCCATCCTCCGGACTTTCCTTCTTTGTTTGCTGCATGTTGTCCATAGTCATCACTTATATCTGAGAACTGAGAAATAAAAACAAATTTTGTCAGATTATTCTGAAGGCACATGAGAACCTGAAAGCTAGAGATCAAACTCAACTATAGGAATGACTCATATCTGTGATAGAGTGTAAGAGCAGACAGGTGGAGACGAATCACTCTGCATACCTCTACTAGTGAGCATTCCTGGCTAATGTACCATATTAATTAACTGTAATTACCAATTCTCAAAATTGGATCATAAGTACAAAAATATCAGAAAAGTTGATTACCTATGATTCTAAGGAAATATGCCTATTATTCTACCATGTCTGTTTCTTCCGGTCATTCTATTTCTATACACATTAATTGCAGTGCACAGGCTCCTTCTTGGGAAGCTGACAAGAAACGTTCCCACATTTATGGAAGCCGAGAATTCATGACTGTGCCCAACACAGCTGAACACCAGGGGCTAGTTTCACATATGAAATCCCTTATCAATTTGTTTTACCTGAATACGCTGTATGTGCGACCCTCTTAAATCTCCTTCGTTAAATCACATCCGTAATTCCAGGCGAACAACACAATTCATAAAGTTTTCTTTTTTATACAAATTTTATACATACATATACTGATTATGTCAAGACAGATATACTCGTATATAATGTAAGCTATTGAGATGGCTTCAGATGGTATGATATATACATGCACCAAGTTTCATGAAGATTGGTCCAGACGTTAGAGAAATATTAAGGGTTAGCGGCCTCCGTAGTCTAGGGGTAACGTTCTCACCTCGTGACTCAAAGTACGCAGGTTCAAACTCGGCAGAGGTCGTGGAATTTTTAAGGGCGGAAAAATACAGGGAACAAGTCCTCCAGGAGGGACTTTAAGCCGTGGGTCCCATGTCATAGCTTTACAGCACGTAAAAGAACCTCATGTCTCAAGGGGACCACTGAGCCAAATTCAGGACATTTCGCGCCCAACAGTAGTCTCTAACGCCTCTAGTAGATGGGGGAAGCATCGAGTACCGCTGACCCAGTAGAGGCCAAACTCGCTGGCTGAGTCGGGACTCATGGCACGCACCAGTATTGGTAGGGAATTGAGACTGGTAGAATATCATAGGGGGACGCACAATGGACCAACAGTTGGTCTAAGTGCATGGGGAAACCCCACCCTCTCCAATACAATACAATACAATAATATTAAGGGTTCTTCTCAGAACTCTGAGAAACTGAAATGTTGGTATTAATGATGTGAGGATTTATGATGTTGTACGTAGCTGAGATTGCTTCGTAAGACATGACATACTTTTGAAGTTTCGAGAAGACTCATATACGTCTTCAAGAAATATTAAGGTTTGGTCTCAGATATTTCAGAGGCTCTAATGTTGGTATTACTGGTGTGAAGGATTCATGAATTGCACCGTTGAAACCGATTCAGGTGGCAGGATATATGTACTAAGTTTCATACAAGACTGGCTGAGCCATTAAAAAGTTAATAGGGTGGGGGGGTACACATACAGACACACAGCAAGGTGACCTCATACAACTACTTTTATCTTTTAAAAACAAGGTAGTAGGCTAACAATTTCAGAAATCCCGAATGCTACGCGCCATCATTACAACCCTTTAGAGTCGGTCCGACAGTACAGTTAAACAAGAAACGGAAGTCGCGCTGTAACCTAGGTAAAACGGTTAAGCAAAAATATATCCAAACCGAAATAATGTTATGAAAGCAATGCATTGGTTGTAATCAAGAATGAGAACAGACGGAGCAGACTCGTGCAGCCAGAACGCTCTAAACCTGTATGTTGGAGGTGTTGGGTTCAAAACTCCACCTCGACACCAGCTGTCCAGACTGAAGTATTTCATATTTTTTCTCAGTCCTTATAGGCAAATGCCATGACAGTATCTTGATCAGAGAAAAGACTGTTTACTTCCTAATCCTTTCCAATTGATAATTCATTAGTCATTCAAATCACTTGACCCTATAACCTACAGTCTGAAATCCTGATGGCATCGTAAAACAAGCCACATAAAACAATAAAGTGCACATACGAAATTCTGTATATGAGCCCACTACTTATAGCTAACTTGATCCAGCAGAACCCAGTCCACATCCTCACACCCTGTTTCTTTAAGGTTAATGTCAATATCTTCATGTATTACTGTCTAGACATGGGGTTTGGTATGAGCATTGAATGTACTGGACATCTGATATTCATATCTACAAATAATTGCAACACTTTCAGTATTCTACACAGTCTAGAATTAACTACAGCCTTAAATATCTGTTGTATTCTCACCTCACTATATCTCATAATGGCTTGCAGAAATGATGATTCAGCTTGTTGCTTCAGTCCGTCTCTCCGTGCTGGCTAACCACTGGCTTCTGTCAACACCACTACCACAGCAGCACCTCTACTCTTGCATCACAGCGGGAAAGTGTTTACTGGCAGAAGGAGATGTCCGGTCACGGTGGCTGCAGACCCTGTGTCCTCCATGCAGACCCAGAGACCCTATTGAAGTGAACTTGATGCGTGCTGCTTTCAAGCAGAAAGGAACAACTGTGTGACATTCTGGCACCATGTCACAATCTTCTAATCCCAGTGATGCAGAGCTTATATTCAGTTGGCCTCAGGAGGTGGGCTGGCACCGCCCGTAGCATAATACATTGCACTAAATCAGAATCCCTTGCAACTGGGTCATATTATTTTGTACACCATAGATTTCTCTGTTTGTGTTGAGTGTCTGAATGTTTAATGTATGTATCATATTTGTTCTTGTCATAATTTAATACCCAAACTTTCATGCTTTTCCTGTTAACAGTAGCCTGTAATAACATGTGTGTGTCTAAGTATTAAATTATAAAGTATTGAATATGTCAATTTCATTGTCATCACTAAAGCGTTTATCTTCTTTGAGCATTTATAACGTGTAACATACCCCTTGCATGGAATATTTGTGGAAACCTGAAGTCTTCTCAACTGTTTACGTATTTCTTTCGATTGTCAACTTCACAAAAATCGAGCAAGATAAGAAGCTGAGCATTGCCAGTTTTGTATGTATTTCTCATCAGTTCTGAGAGTGCTATGTGTCCAACCCATGAGCTCTTCCTTGCCGTAATCATCCTAGTAATATTTCTTGTGGAGTAAAAATTATGGGAATCCCATCATCCTGTACAGTGCCTTTTCCATCCCCTTGTTACTTTCTCCTCAGAGCTCCAAATATTCATCTTAGCACCATTTTCAATAGCCTTCAGTCTGGAAGATTCTAAATGGTTCTGACAATGGTGCATGTAACTCAGGACTGCCAGCTTTTTGGATTTTGCAATCCTGCAGTGAAGGCAACACCACACACTGCTAGAGGGAACAATGCACAAGCAAGGGGCAAAATTACAGATTGCAGACATAACACAACAGTGGGCTTACGAATAGTAAAACACACTGCCACAATAAAATATCTGAAGTAAAGGATACAGATCAAAACAAGTGGATGACACCCCATGCATAGTGTAATAAGAATTTTACAAAATCTAAAGGAAATTTTAATTAAAAAAATATAACAAATTTTATTTATTTAAATTAAGTGTACTAAAGCGTGTGCTATTTTAGCGCATTCCAATTGAATACAAGTATGACATTTTGCATAATAAAGCATGCAGTCACGTATGCAACAAATGGACAATATTACTGCAGTGTAGCAGTTTTAGCATAGTAAGACACCTGAAGATGGCCATTTAGGGCAGAAACATGTTGTGTCAAAAGTGAAGGTGGTAGAAAGAAGGAACAATTTTTTGCAACGTTGACAGACTGTGTAGTACAATAAACAGTTTTATGTCTTTCATTACATTTACCTTGTCAAGGAATTTCTTACTGCTCCTGGGTCTTGACATACTATGCCTCGCTTGTAATTTCAAAATCCATGTTATCAGGAATATCTTTATACAGGTGGACTAGTATGTGGCTATCAACAGATACATGAATGATGGATTTGTCTTTTTATGTCGTTTAACAGTTGCAGCAATGTCTACAGAATAATTTCACCTGCTGAATTATTCATTATACAATACATGATGCAGCAATTTCTTGTTGAGTGTAAAGAAGTTTAATAAAATGCATTAATACATGTATCTAATGCCTGGAAAATGCTATTTAACAGTTATTAACTGTAAGCACAGATCTATGAACATTAGTGCAAAGCATAAGAACCTGTATGTGCATTAACAAGTTCTAGTGGTTCCTCATAACAGAACATTGCAAATGCTATTTGAGTGAAATAAGTAAGCAAGAAACTTAAAGGTAAAAAAAGTAAAGCTCTCCTTGTAACAGGCCATGGAGGCTCATAGGTTTGTGAGACGTTTAGGATCCCACATTATCTAGACCATCGGCTCACAGATGGCAGTAAGGTTGTCAGCCATACGTGTCGGCCGCCCTTTACTTCCCAGGAAGATTCCTGGTACTAATTTCTGTTAGAGGCTGAGTTGACCCCAGGGCCACAGTGCGGCTGGAAGAATTAGGTAAATTGAAAAAAATCCACCTTATCAGGACCTGAACCCACAACCTTCTGGCTTGTAGCATAGTGCCTCTACCAACTATGCTACCATGTGCTCCCAAACAAGAGACTTGTATAAATTAAATTCCAAATCCAGGATTGCCATGGCAAAAGCTGCATTTAGCAAGAAGAAGAATCTTCTTACCAGCAAATTGGACTTAAATTTGAAGAAGAAACTAGTGAAATGCTACATTTGGAGCATAGCTCTGTATGGGGCTGAAACATGGACACTTAGGGCAGTAGATCAGAAACATCTGGAAAGTTTCGAAATGTGGTGTTGGAGAAGAATGGAGAAGATCAGTTGGACCGATTATGTGAGAAATGAAGAAGTGTTAATTAGAGTCAGTGAGCAGAGGAATATCCTACATGAAATAAGAAAACGGAAGGCTAATTGGATTGGTCATGTTTTACACAGAAACTGCCTTCTAAAAGAAGTTATTTAAGAAAAGATAGAGGGGCGGATAGAAGTGACAAGAAGACGAGGAAGAAGACGTAAGAAGATGCTGGATGACCTTGGGGACAGAAGAGGATACTCTCATTTGAAGGAGAAAGCTCTAGATCGCATTAAGTGGAGGAATTGTTCTGGAAGAGACTGTGGACCTGTCGTCTGACAGATTACTGATGATGATGATGATGCAGAAGAGAAGTTGGCTGTCAAAAAACGCCGCCCCCAATTAATGTAAAGGGTAGTTTAAATGCTGGAGATATGATGGAAAATATGGAAGTGATAAATTGTGTGGTGGTGACAATGTCTGAGAGAATAAGCTAATGGCACATCTTCCAAATGCAGTGCTTCAATTCAGGTCCCTTCAGAGAAGAAATAGTGTTTTACCAGGGGGTTCTGAAGAACATAACTCCATTCTGGTGAAAATACGGTATAGGCATCTCAAGAAATAAAACTTGGTGGTACTGAAGTGCAAAAGTATTATGTGTGTTGTAAAGTGATCAGTCTGAAAGAGTGCTTTGAAAACTTAAATGCTACCCCCATTTCAATTGAAGCCTTCCTACTGTGGAGACAGGGGAACTGGTTGAGACAAATTTTCAGATATTTGGTAGAATTAAAAAAAGTAAATCTGTGAAGCAGGATTTTATCCAGATTTTCTTAAATGCTTATATAATATTTTGGGACCACCTCTGTGGTCTAGTGGTCAGAGTTCCTGGCTACAGATACAAAGGTCCTGGGTTCGATTCCCGACGCTATCAGATTTTCTGGGAAGTAGTGGGTCTGGAACAGGGACCACTCAGCCTTGTGAGGATAACTGAAGAGCTATTTCAAGGAAATATCAGCTACAGTCTAGAAAACCGAGGTTAAAGGCCCGTTGGATCCATTGCGCTGACCACGTGACACCCTTTATCCATAAAAGTTGGCACTAATTTCACTGACAAGTGGCGGTTGCTCAGTCGGTATAGTTAGCTTGTGGACTACAGGCCACGGAGTTTTTTACATATAATATTTTGTATTTCAAAAATTTTCTTTTAAAACCATGTATATCTGAAATTGTCTGCTGGACACAGAAAGCATTTTTAACCAAAAATAAGTAGAACATCCTACTGTGGTATTTACTGGTCCTATTGCTAAGGGCACAATCATGAACACTAAATTTATGTGATATTTAAACATTGGCAAATGACATTCACTTAGAAGTAAAATATGTAAAAATACTATTCTGTGATAAAATTTGGACATGGTCCTACAGGTATTTTAAAGAAAGTCAATTATTTTTTATTTGTTTCATTCTGGTCCGTCATACTAATAATATCATGAAATGTTAAACAGTTCTGTCTAGTGTGACTGGTGAAGATTTCTCTCATTTCAATTATTTATGCCTTTACATGTTTCGGTCTTCAGAGGGACACCTTCACATACCTTTATATACTGTAGCTTCTAACTGTATTGATGTAAAGGTGTCCCTCTGATGATGGTCTCCGAAGACCGAAACATGTAAGGGCATAAATAATTGAAGTAAGAAAAATCTTCACCAGTCACACTGGATGGAACTGTAACTTTTCATGATCAATTATTTTTATTTCTATTAGTACTTGCCTCACCTCTGTATAAACTCACAAGCCATCACTCTTGAAATGAATATGCAAAACTCTGTCTTAATTTTCCAAATAAACTGGAATGTGGACAGAGAGATAACCAGATCAATGGATAGATTCCAAAAAGTAATATTTTGTCCATATGTGGTTTCACTTCAACTAAGAATAAGGGAAAAAGTCCACACCATAGCTCAAGCTGTTAGTCGCTGGCTTCTCACTGCAGCGGCCCAGGTTCAAACCCGAGTCTGGTCAAGTGGGATTTGTGGTTGACAAAGTGGCGCTGGGGTAGGTTTTCTCCGAGTACTTCGGTTTCCCCTGCCAAACTCCATTCCACAAAATTCTCCATCATCATAATCGCTCGAGGCCACAGTGCCAAGTGGACACAACTGGACTCCACCCCCCACTATGAGCAAATAAGAATAAGGGAAGATATAACTACAATCTGATCATGTACAAGAAGGGAATACCTAAATACAAGAAAGTAGCAATAACGGGAAAACCTTTGTTATATTAATAACACGGTTAAAGTTCCCACTTACTATATGAGCCAACATGTTCATATGCTGATTCTTAACAGAGAGAAGAATTGATGTACAATACAGGCATGGGACTTATTGTGGGCTCCTGTTCTGAAAAAAGGCTTCTTTGCTGTATAATCATGCAAAAACTGTAATGGTGACAACAGGACTGGTATCATTGTAGGAAAAGGTTGGATGGAATACAAAATAGTATAGATGTTGGTTAAAATGCAGAGAAAGCAAAGTGCTATAAATAGCATTCTATTTCAAGAATGTTTCTGATAGGAGACTTGTAATAACAGTAAACACAATGTACAAGCTTTTTTGATTCTGATTTCACTACAAATCCGAATCTCAGAACTGACAGGACAGGAGAAATATCTGCCTCTGCCTGAGAGGTTCAACAATTTGCAGCCAGCTTCAGATGAACAAACTTCACATATATTCAATGAGTTAAAAAATTTTAAGTATGACTCACAGAATGCGCTTTCATGCTGTTTTTAGAAATAAAACTAACTAAATGAGTAATTTCTGATTTGTTTAATTCAAGACTAACGTTGCAATTGCAGACATGTAGAAATCATTTTTTAACATTAATAATGCTACACAGAACGTATGAGAGAGATTAGAAATGCAATAAAAATATTAGTCCAGAAAACCTGAAGAAGAGACACCACTTAAGAGACACAGGCATAAATAGGAGGGTAATATTAAAATGGATCTTAAGGAAAGAGAAAGGATATTAAGTCCTGTAACTGAGGCTAGCTCCTTTTAACAAACTTGGCTGAGTATGATTCTTTGCCCCCTTAGGCTGGGGCCACATGAGCACACAAAATGCATCCGTTGTAACGAACGTATTTTATGATGGACATTGCTGAGGACACCACACAGTTGCAGAATGCGGTGCATAGTTTCTGTCTGCAATGGAGCCAGAAGAAAGGGTAGCATTCGCCTCTCTTGTTTATTTCTACAACGGGCGTCATGACGTTCGTTACAACGGACACATTTTGTGCACTCGTGTGGACCCAGCCTTACACTTGATGATAGAAACATATCCAGTATCTGAAATATTATTTATTTCAAATGTAAATCAGATAGGACATGATGCCTAATATAATATTTACTGTAACAAATAAACCAGTGACAAAAACCTTTAGAGAATGAGGATTTGCCATGATTGGTTAATTTGTCTTCTCTTATATCTGTACAGAAGCGGGAAGCAAGCTGAGGCATGTGGAAGTTCAAACTACTATCTGTTGTATGCACATGCTACAGAGTGATAAGTCAACTCACAACAGTAACACACTCACCTCTCCAGCTTGACTTCGTGGGACAGGTCACAGTCCGATTTGAGATGAGGTACGCATTGAGTGTTGTCAGGCTTGGAGACTTCCGCAGCGTGTCCTCATCATTCTTCCATACATACGTGATGGCAGTCTGCTCATATGAAACTGATTTTAAACAAAACTGCGTTTTAGGTCCTCATTACATTGGGATGGAATATGAATTAAATCAGATTAGGCTTTCATATTATTTAACCAGAAAATAAACATTATTGCAATGCAGTGCTGGATTTAGGCTCAAGCTGGGTAAGCAATTTAGTGACTCACATTATGAGAGGCCTCCAAATATATCAGAGATAACTAAGATTTACTAGAATTGAAAATGTTTTGATATAAATAATCTCTCATGTAGAATCCATTGTAAAAATTCTGAACCATGCCCACCCCATCACAATGCACACCCACTCCCACAAACTTCATTCCAGGACCACTGGAATATTTGTATCATCTACAGGCTGACCAACATCACCTCAAACCTCAAGAGGAGATAATGGGAGCTAGCCTACCAACATATTGGAGTCCCATTTCATATCAGGCACCATCTCTGCGGATCTAGACTAGATTGCGGAGACTAGATTGCATTTTGCAATGTCATTTTGCTGACGAATTCAATATCCAGTCCGGTTTCCAGACAATGGATCTGTGAAATTATGTATGTATGTATGTATCTCCTCCTCATTACCCTTGCACCCTAGTCACTTAATGTATCACCATACAGGCCCAGGGCCAGAGGTAAATTTATTTGATCTGAAGGCTATATAAAGACAACTTAAAAATGTTGAGGATGTGAGAGATACCTACCAACACATCCACTCAGTCTTCCGTGTATTTCCTCTCTAGTGCACCCAAGAGCATTTACATCTATATAGTTGTATTATCCAATAATCAAGCATTTTTCCCCCTTTCTCCTAAATTTGAGTACACCCTCTATAATGGATACAATTTCAATTATGCCTCTTCTCAACTGGACCACCAGCTACAGCTCAGTCGACATGTGTAACCAAGCAGCGATCAAATCTTCTGACGATGAAATATCGACATAATTTCTTATTCTTTGATGTCTGCTTCATGGTCCTGCTCTGGACAGTGTTCCATTCCTTCTCATCTATCACGATTTTTATATCATCACGTGTTGGTGACTAGACACGGGGTTTAGACTGTTAATTTGATTTATTGAATAATTATAACTTGTAACTACAAACAACTGTAACAGGCTCACTGATTTTACACTCTATAGAGATCACTGCAACTACAGCACACATAAAAGTCTTCTATTTCTTCACTGGTCATTGCTAGGTAGTGGCTACTAACAATGCAACTCAAGACATACTGGACTGACTGTCACATTGCTGCTGGCCCTAGCCAGCACAGTGTTTCTTGGTTCAGAGTCCCATGGGACTCGTGGTCATATTTTACGGTCTCACAGCTCCGGGAGCCTTCAGAACTCACTGGGCTGCTGCTGAATCCTCATTATATACCCTAGGGATGGATCATTTTTTGTTCCAAGTCCTGTGGGACTCATGAAGGCTTAAACTTGGTGGTAATCAGGTCTACCACCGTTTAAGTGACTAACTGCTGGTTCAAAGTAGTAAAATAAGTTAAGGTATAACATACTGCAGAAGCCAGCATTGTGAGATGTCCTATTTATATCTTACATAAATATTATTCACTTATTAAAGTGACAAACCGTGTATGGTGTCCATAAAGTACAAATGTCCTTACCTGGATGCTGTATGTGTGTGGGTATACTGGTGAGAAATTACGGTGCAGCAAATGTGGCAGATACTCAGAAATACAAACCCCTCCTCTTGTCAAAGAGGATGTACCACTTCAAAACATATAAACAGTCTTGGGGTCATGGGTCCTGAGGGTGCCCGACACCAAGAACGTCTTTGCTGGCAAGGGCCAGCAGTAATTTACTGAACTGGACAGGAATAGAAAAAACTGCTTCTAACAGTTCCTCTATTGTGTGTGTTTATTCACAGAAATATGTTTACCATGTTGTTGCCTAGCAACAGCCACCTCTTCATGTTCAACTATTCCAGCTTTCAGCCGTCATGTCACAATATGTTTCATATAGAAAATGATTTAGAAATACGTAGGATTGAGTTCAAAAGAGTTTGTCTAATGTTCATTTCTCCTATTTTTTAGAGGACATTAACATTGAACAGCATTATTAACAGTGGTCATCAGAAGAGAAAAAGTAGCAGCAGCTTCAAGATCAACGAAAAAATTACTGAAACTTGACAGTTCCTTCATTACAGCAACAGAGGGGGGATCTTATACTTAAAACAGTCAACCAACCCCATAACAACAACAATCATCCACTTCTTCTACTGGAATAGTTTATACAGATACGAATCAGAATGTGGCCAGTTCACTTGAGAATGTTACAGATCTTGAAACTGCAGCTTGAGTAAATAAATATGTAAAGCAGAACGACCTTCATTTCTGTGATGTTTGACTCGCATTAAAATTTTACTTTGGTTACAGAAAGGTACCTCAAGAGTGTCAGCACTGGAATAAGTATGTATGTATGTATGTATGTATGTATGTATGTATGTATGAAGGGGTAGGCCTACTCGGCCCTTGCACTTAGACCTCAGAAGTCCATTGTGCTTCCCCTTTTTTAATTATTCCCTCAGCAACCCCACGTTTCGGATGAAGCGCAGGATTTTGGACGTGGGGGCGTCGAAATAGTCACTTGGTTCCATAAAGTACTGACCAAAGTGACGTAGTCTTAAAGAAGCTAAAGCCTCACATTCACACAGGACGTGTGTGGCTGTTTCATTTTCTATCTGACACCTCTCACAAGTGGGACTATCACTTAGTCCCAGTTTGAACAGGTGTCCTTTGAGGTGACAGTGTCCTGTAAGTAGTCCTACCACCCATCGTAGCTGTTTCCTGTTGAGCTTCAACAGTTCCTTCACTCTTTTATCAGAAAGTCCTCGTATGAGTCTCTTAGCTTGACTGAGTCCAGTTAAGGATTCCCAGTATTTCTTATGTTAGTTAGTATGTTTGTCTAGTACCTGATTGCCTTTCTGGCAACTCCTACAGAGATGCCGCAGGCTGGTTCAGGTCCTATGAACGGGTGTTCAGCTCCAATTTTAGCTAATTGGTCTGCTGCTTCATTTCCAGCAATACCCTCATGCCCTGGTACCCATATCAGTTGTACCCTGTTATGTTTGGCCAGTTCCATGAGGGTTTGGTGGCAATCCCAGGCCAATTTTGAATTAATCTGGTGTTTGTCAAGTGCTTTGAGTGCTGCTTGGCTGTCAGATAGAATGTAGATGTTCCTATTTCTATAGTTCCTATCTAAATTCTCCATAATACATGCTTTAATGGCATATAGTTCTGCCTGGAATACTGTCATGTACCGCCCAAGGCTGAAACTAAGTTTCCGCCTCGTACCATGGCAGTACACACCAGCTCCAGTGCCTCTATGTGTCTTGGAACCATCTGTATACCAGATCAGTCCCCCTTTTCTGTCAGGCTGAAACCCGTCTTCCCATTCACTCCTTTCAGGAAATCTGACTGTGAAGGGTTTTTCATATACATGTCTCAGTATCATTTCGTCAGACCCCATTTGTAATATGGGTTCTGTTTTCATGTCCCGAGTCATGTCTGCATGGCCGAAACCATCAGATCTAGGTTTCCATTGTCCACAGCACTGGAGACGGTAAATTCCTGCCTTGGCCTCCGCATCCAACTGTATATGCAGTGGGGGGAGTCCAAGGAGTAACTCCAGTGCAGCTGTTGGAGATGTTCGAAATGCTCCTGTAATACCTAAGCAAGCCAACCTTACTGGAATAAGTACTAGTTTGGTTGTGGTAGTACTGCAGCAGCAGCTGCAGTAATAGTGACAGTGATTGTGATGATGGTTGTAGTTGTAGTTGTAGTAGTAGTAGCAGTAGTAGTAGCAGTATTAGTAGTAGTAAACAAAGAACTGAACTGGGGAGATCTTTATTTATTAGCGTGCTGAACTCACTGGCTCAGAGGCCAATTACATAGTTAAGAAGAATATAACACAAGAACAGGACAAAACAACTAATATCTATTGAAGCCATTAAAATAATAACACTCATAACAATAACAAAAAAGAAACAACAACAAGGTTTCGAAGGGATTCAAGCAACAGTAAATACCGACTACTCAATACTTACTACTTTCCATGGCAAAGGAGCACTGTGGATCATCAAATGGAAAGATATGGAGATGTCCTTGGCATGACAGGATTAAGTGACGGCTGCAAACAGAAGGCAGTGTCAGGTCAATGGGATATCTCAAACTTCAACGTTTTGTACAGACATTCCTCATAATTTTGTTCAACCATTCTCATTTGCTGTAAAATCCTTAACATTTATGGGTATCCCTCGATTTAAGAAGGTAATTCATCCCGTGAAAACAGTGTGCATGGTTAAAATCCATAAAACTAAAATTATGTTCCCATTACTCTAAGCAAAGAAGTCACCAACTCATTCACGAGTCCCAGAAAAGTCCCCAAATATATTTAACCTATGTTTTAAAAGTAAATAAACTTTAAATTAAGGCAGTATTGTAGGTTTATGAAATTCATTGCTGAAAATAAAATTGTATTATTTTATTCATGTTTCTTTTCTCGTAGATGATGCGATATAAAAATGCAGCTTCATTATCATGTGAATAAGCTTCTGACTTGCATGTCTTCATGGGTAGAAAACATACAGACTGCATACCAGCATGATAGCAACAATAACAGCAGATGATATTCATTTACAGGCAGGTCTACCATCTACAAAGTTGATAAAATGCATGATAGAAGCTGAATGGCTGCGTAAAATCTATGATAAGTTCAATGCACAAATATTACAGATAAAAATGTTTATTATAAATATCCACCTCCCCATGTGTTGTGTATGTGTATTTCACTGCCTTTTCAAAAAACTTATGAACATAACTTATTTCTTGTAGCGAAAATGAAATTCGCTAAGTGAAGAACGGGTACAAATCAACGTGCTTCATTACAGCAAAAATTCATAAACTGCACATTTGTAAAACGATGGATACATCTATTTTAGTGAGGCCTGCTGAACTCAGTGAGTATAGTGACTAGGCTATGGGGTTGACAAATATGAAACTACAGTTTTCTTTCAGTCACAGCATCTAGACTGGTTCTGGAATCCACTAAGACTCCTATCCTTGCATGAAAGAATTTGAAAACATCTGAGCTCATTTTCATTAAATATGATATTCGTGAGTTATAGTAAAAGTTACTCAAAACATTTCACTTTTGGTTAAAACTGAACAAAAGCAACATGAGGACCTGTGTGCATTTATATGCTTCCTTCAGTATGAGCACTAAATACTTCATTCATTCATCCATCAGTAATCTGTCAGATGACAGGTCCACAGTCTCTTCCAAACAGCTCCTCCACTTAATGCGATCTAGAGCTTTATCCTTCAAATAAAAATATCCTCTTCTGTCCCCAAGGTCATCCAGCATCTTCTTACGTCTTCTTCCTCGTCTTCTGGTTCGCATATATGGTGTCTCTGTTTTTGGAAAGAGACTATCCAGGAAAAGTGATAATGTGGTAGTTTTTCCATTTACATTCCACATCGCAGTACAACAGCCGTTCAAACCACTCTGGTCACACCTGTTGCTATACGAACTTGAACCATCTCCAGCGTCATTTGCTCTGTGCTTAAAGTTGCTGCAGATGACGCTGCTTCTGGCAAAAAAATATTTCATAAAGAAGTCATAGAGAAAAATGAAACAAAGCTTTTATGCCCAATATCCTTTCTCTGTAAGTCTTACAGTACTACAAATAAGCAAGAATCATTACATAATATGTAAATTTCCAGACTTGTGAATTCAACAATTAATGATGGTATTTCAAACACACATATGTGAAGATCATCCAACGCACAACAGTGGTCTTCCAAACACATGTGAAGATTATCTAAGAGACAGCAATGGTTTTCCAAACATATATGCTGATTACTGAAGTCATTTATTCTCCAAAATAATTAAGCAAATCTTCCTCCCACCTAACTTTGTAGGTGTACAAGTATGTAAATATAGATTTACTTAACATATAATTTTTCATCACAGCACAAATGTCTTCTTGATTGAATATTTCAAACTATTTCATCTTACTGCAATAAATGCTTTAACTTGGCCATTAGCATATCATTATAATTACATCTGCTGAATGCATTGGTTAAATTGGTTAATAGTATATCATATACTTTTACAAACTTCTTTGTTTCCAGTTTAACATACTTCTTGGGACCCAGACTCTTTGTTGAGCTGACACCGAAGTCAAACTGTAGATAAAGTATAATTAAAATTATTACCAAACAAAATTCCTGTCTTTTAGTACCCAATCAATGTACAAGACTAAGATATTGTCACATAATAGAGATTAGACATTGGGCTTGGATTTAATACTGAATTAACTGAACACTTATAACTTGTAACTACAAAATATGATTGTAACACTCTCACTAATCTACACTCCACGAATCACTACAGTACACACTAAGTCTTCTCACTCTGTTATGTCTTCACTAGCCATTGCTTGGTATCAGCTTCTAACAATGGAGATTGCTCTGCTTCCAGCCTTACAGTTAACCACCAACTGTGAATGCAGACTCAGTGGTCCCACTGGTCCTTGTTATATAGCCTCGGCATGGATCACCCAGAAAACATAGTTGCCTGTTATTCTTCTATTGCTGTGGTGTATTTGTTTCTGCAGAAACATATTTAGTGTGCCAGTGCCTAACCACGGTTGTCTCTTCTGGCTCCGCTATTCCATATCATGTCACAATATAACTATACATCATGCATGATACAATGTAAGAACAGAAAAACACATTATTTTAACAGTATTAGTACAAAACACACATTTCCAATGTGATTTAACACTAAATCTAAACACTAAACACTTCAAACTGAAGTAAACTTAATTTCATCATAAAAACATGAGACAGTCACCACTGGTAAAAGGTAAATGCAAAATTTACACAGAATTTAATTAAGCCTCATACCATGACCGCATGATGGAAAAGAAGTATAACACTAGGTGGAGGCGAGTGGTCAATCTTACTGCCAGAAAAAGCTCCCCCAGTTCATATTAAATGAGAGGCTAGGTGGGTCCCAGAGGCAGTCTGGATGTCCTGACTCAGCCACGCTGGCTCACTGGCTTCACACAGGAATTTCAGTTTTCTTTTTTAAGGGAATCTCAATATTCTGGTAGCGACTATCTCCTACAACGTTCTTGCTTGATGACAACAGTGATTGAGCTCTATATGTATAATGATACATAGGTGATAGGTAACCAGTCTAGAAAACCGAGATTAACAGCCGTGGTGATCTGTTGTGCTGACCACGTGACATCCTCTATCCACAAAAGTTGGCCTTCGCCAACAGGCAGCAGTCGTTCAGTTGGTACAATTCACTTACAAACTACAGGCCATGGAGTTTATTTTGTTTTAGTTTTAGGTTACAGCTATAGCTGATTGTCTTCTAAGTTTTATAACTGAAAGAAATACTGTTGAACTAACTGAAAGTCATGACACAAAATACAAAATACTGACAGGTGGAAATACTTGAATTGAACGCTGTGTCCTTACCGCATGAGATACGAGACTGTGCCATTGCGGTAGATGCGAAGAGCAAAGTGAACGGGAATGAGCGGGTCCTTGAAATCCCCATGCATAATAAAGTATGTATCTGGCAGCCAGATGTCGTTGTGGTGGTGGATTGCATTGAGAAACTCATATTCACTCTTGTTGGAATACTTTAGGCGGGGATCAAACCACTGCTGCTGTAGAAGGAATTCCACTTCATATTTCTGCAACATAACAAACTTATGATCATAGTAATTATCACCGTATCATTACGACATATTGAAAATTCTGCTCAAAGGGACCTCCTCAAAAACGTGCACTTGTATCTTCACTCTAGCTCAAAAAATGAAATGCCTGAAGGCATAAGCCACAACAATAGAATGAATCATTTTTATTGAAATATTCTTTTTATATAATAAATGAATTTGTTAGTTGTAATAAAAAAGTGGATGGTGCAAGTACTCATGTTCGGATGTCATAGCCATTCAAGAGCTGTATATAGCAGTTTATATATTTTTTGGAATGTTGTATTTATATATTGCTTATGATTGTAACAAATGTTGGTAGTACGCTTGTTAACTTTGTAGATTTATTTTGTTAACTTGTATTACTAAATGACGTGTCCCAAGTGTTACTATGCAGCAAAACGAATGAAATAAAATAAAATACAATATTATATTTAAGCATCCTGTTACACTCTACACAATGTATGACACAAACTCCATCCTAAGTGCAACAATTTATTGTAGTTCTTTTGTCTTATTTTCTTCTACACTACATGTTTTGGCCAAAAATGGCCATCATCAGGTGTATTTCTCTCATGTGGCTGTTACACAGCACATAGTTTAAAATTTAAAAACNTATACACCTGATGATGGCCGTCTGAGGCCGAAACATGTAGTGTCGGGAGCAAGATCAAAGATACAAAATATATTGTTTGCACTTGAGACGGAGTTTATATCATTTAAAAACACCAGCTTTCTTAATTGTTCATTTCTCCATTGTTAATAGGTCCCAATATAACAGAATTCCCTTGCTGATATGTGTCAGATATGTATAAAATTTTTGTTAATTTACATACGTCAATTTTATTTTTGAATTTTGGTATTTTTAAAATCTTCAGTTCACAGGGATACCTACTCTAGGTCTACAGTGCTGCAGCAATTACTTCTTGCTTTCAGCACCGTTCAGGTATTATTTTGTGCAGGCTCCCTGTGTGCGTGCCACTGCTTATCTTACACCTGATGATGGCCATTTTCGGCCAAAACATGTAGTGTAGAAGAAAAGAAGACAAAAGAACTACAATAAATTGTTGCACTTAGGACGGAGTTTGTGTCATACAAAATAAAATACAATACAATACAAGTCTTGCAGATGGTGACTGACTGAATCAAGGGATGGGTAAATAGTCATTTGGGTTTGGCTTAAGGGTTCAGAAGGAGAATCTTAAAAGCCATCAGAAACCCTCAGAAGTGTAATATTTTTATTGCAAGGTTTTTTTTAATTCGCTTAGTGAGGGGTTGAATCCAACTGGGTCCACTCGCCATAGCGGCCACTGATTGGCCTATTGGAGCCTGCCCTGGGTGATTATGATGGTGGAGAATTTTGTTGAATGAAGATTGGCATGGGAAACTGAAGTACTTGGAGAAAACCCGCCCCAGTGCCTTTGTCCACCATAAATCCCACTTGACCAGACCTGGGATCAAACCCGGGCCTGGTGGGAAGCCAGCGACTAACCGCTTAAGCTATGGCGCAGCCCTTCATTGAAAGGTTAATCACACAACCAAAATATGAACAAAAATATAAAAGTGCAATATTCTTCTCAGATAAACTAAACTTGTGTTCTTCCAGAGAGGTAAGAGAAGAGACTAAATTTCATGTCCATACATAAGAAAAGTTAAAATTATAGTTTTACTATTTTAATCCTCAGATTTTTACATCAGTCCCAGGAAGATATAAGATTCTAAACTGAAAGGTAACAAGAATTCCTCATATAAACTCTGGCCTAAACTTTTTCATTAATATGATTCTGACATGTTTCAATATTGCATGTCAGTCATATAAAAAACTAAAAAATCTAAACTCCCTGGCCTGTAGTCTGGAAGCGAACTATACCGACCGAGCAACCGCCGCTTGTCAGCGAAGTTAGTGACATCTTTAGCGGATAGAGGGTGTCACGTGGTCAGTGCAACGGATCCCCATGGCTGTTAATCTCCGTTTTCTAGAGCGGAGCTGCTATTTCCTTGAAATAGTTCCTCAATTATCCTCACAAGGCTGTGTGGACCCCGCTCCAGACCCATTACTTCTCAGAAAATCTGGTATCGCCGGGAATCGAACCCAGGACCTCTGGATCTGTAGCCAGAAACTCTTTACCACTAGACCACAGAGGCGGTCAATGCCAGTCATATACTGAAACAAAGTACGCTGTTGTCTCCTGAAATTTCCTGTTGGGTATCCTCATCAAATTTATGTGTGTCTGATGGCTTGATATGTAACAGATTCCTGCATCTTCACGTTCTCTTTCCACATGCTTGACACAAGCAATTCAAACAAGTCTTGAAAGAAGAAAGCAGTCTTCTGGGATTTGGCACCGTGTATATGTGGGACAAGCCTTAAAAGCATTTTCCAGCATAAGCATGTTTTCGGTTTCTGCAGTAGTAGGCCCTGTAGGTTTATAACCATAATTTTACATCAATCTGACTCACTACTCATATCCATATTCTCATTCATTTCACATTGAATAACACATTTACTTCAAGGAAAAGCATTAAATTGGCTTATTTATACCATAAAAATCTCCCATTCCATTCCATCTCCTCTGTCAGGTGTTTGCTATGAGCCTATAGAGGTCAAAAGTCATAAAGAAATCTTCATCCATTGCTGCTGTCACTACATATTCCATATGATTTAATACATAAAGGGATTTACCACTCTGAAAAACCAAGGCATTAACTAACAGAAAATAAAAATATGTGACATCACAAATTCTATAAGTACAGTGCGTTCAGTTAAGGAGGAAACTTTGCAACACCACTGACCTGGCCCAAAATTCCTCACAGATTGTTGCTGTAACTGCTGATAGCAGAATGAGTCATTTGCGCTGATAAACGCGCGCCGTTACAGTTACAGCAGCAATCTGTGAGGAATTTTGGGCCGGGTCAGTGGTGTTGCAAACTTTCCTCCTTGATTGAACGCCCTGTACTTTCATATGCCAAGTATGGTTTTTATGTCACGTTGTTTCAATGAAAGTGTAAGGCAGGTACCAAAAAGGCGCAACCTAATAACAATGAAGGACTTAACGTACCAAAATTTGGATCATACCTCTCATTGTATCAAACTTTTCAAATTTATTAGCCACTTTATTGAGACTTCTTTTCCCTAAAGTCATCCAGAAATATGTACAGTGTGACACCTAATAAGCTGGTTCACTTCCGGCTAAAAGTGCCTCATGATTATGACAAATTTAAGATGTAGAGCCAAACTATCTCTACGTATAACACACATGCTTTAGTTATGAGACAAAATATACTTTATATTTTGATTTGTATGCCTACTTACAGGGCCGCGCCACAGCTCAAGCTGTCAGTCACTGGCTTCCTACCGCGGTGGCCTGGGTTCGATCCCGGGTCTGGTCAAGTGGGATTTGTGGTGAATAAAGTGGCGCTGGGGCAGGTTTTCTCCGAGTACTTCGGTTTCCCCTGCCAATCTTCATTCCACCAATTCCTCCACAATCACCCTCACATACCATCTTGGGCTGGTACAATAGGCCAGAAGTGGCCACAGTACAAGAGACTTAGTCCCACCCCACTAGCAATAAAAAAAAGGTATTCTTGTAACAGGCCCTGGAGGTCCATAGGGTTGTGACATGTTGAGGCTCAAACATTTTCTAGACAATTGGCTCACAGATGGCGATGAGGTCGTCAGCCTTATGCGCCAGCTGCCCTTTACCCACAGGAATATTCCTGGTATTCATTTCTGTTAGAGGCTGAGTCGACTCCAGGGCCATAGTGCGGCTGAAAGGATTAGGTCAATTGAAAAAATCCACCTCATCAGGATTCGATCCCACGACCTTCCGATTTGTAGCATAGTGCCTCAACAAACTATACTACCGCGTGCCCCAGAGCTAAGTTAGTTACCACTAATAATTACATTCCATTTTAAGTTTCCACAGTGGTGACTATGAAGAGTTCTATCCAGTGAAAGTCAACTAATATTTCAGAACATGTCACTTGCATCCTCAGGGCCGAAGAGTAAGCCAAGATTTGTGTGCTACCTGCTACATGCTTCTTTCTTGCATGGCTTACCCTTTGACCCTGAAGACAGGGGTGAAATGTTCTTCTGAAAGATTCGCTGACTCTCATAAGACTATGCATCATTACATCTCAGAAGATTACACTCTTCTTTTCATTAATAATTAATATGTAGACTACAATTTATATACAATATTAAACAGACAAGGTAATGGTCCTTATAGAACCCACTGCTATTTACTAGTCCATGATGAAGAAAAATTGAGAATCACTGATCTAGAATAACTGAATTCTAATCAGAGGAATGGTTGAATTTTACGGGAAATGGCAGTATGTGCACCTTGTAATTTGTACTCACCAAACTGGACTCATCTGGTGAGGCAAGACTGAGAAGAAGAACGCTTACATTTACTGTCAAGGGTCCTCCTGAAACAATCGCAACATGTACACAGCATAATTAACGTGTGAAATTTATACTTCTGTAAATCATCTGACATCAAATGTGGCACTACTTCCTGTGAGCTTTCAAGCAACATTATAAGCTGAAATTCACACTCAGTTTTAGAGTAAAAAAAAATAAATGAATATCTCACAGAACAGTCATGTTTGTGTGTGTCATATGTAACAGCATTTGAAGTCTGTGTCAATTTTGAAAAAATGTGACATTGAGTTCAAGTCAGACAAGATGAGAAACTAAATACAAACACCTAACACAATCTTTGAAAATGTGGTAAACTTCAAATATTTGGGAATGACAGTAACACATCAAAATTTCATTCACAGATAAATTAAGAGCAGATTATGAAAAGTACTATATTCTGGGATGTGACACCATGTAGTCTGATGAAAGCTTACCGATGTTTCACAGGAATGCCAGTATACTTCTGCCAGACTACAATGTGTCATATCCAAAAAGATAGCAAGTCTACTCTTCACAGTCAATGGTGTGAGAATCTCATAAGGGCAGATCAAATATATGGAATGCTTGCTACCATTAATTTCAGAATATTTTGTCTTCCTGTCTATCAAAAAATGTAAACATTAAAACAAATTAAACTACAAATTTACTTGCTGTTTTGTATGACTGTGACACTTGGTCTATCGGAGAATGCAGAATTCAAGGATCATTATTATGAAATATGAATCTGTAAGGCATCTCTCCACTTTTTCTGGGGCTAAATGATTGAAGAGTTGTGTATTCTATTTTGGTGGTCCATCCAGGGCTTCAACAATTTTTTTATGTGTTTAAACCTGTATCTCTAGCTCAGGGATGGTGGCACTGGTTGACACTGTTTGCCAGATCTGGCAGCAACTGCAATTTTGAAAGGCATCAAGTATTACAGATTTTGTTACATGATAATTCAATAGTTCAGGAAATCTAATATTTGTTTAATATATGTGTCTGACATCAAAAATACTGCAGTAGTATGGTATCCAAAAGAAAGGTCACAACAAGAAAACATACTTTGCTTTCTTTTGATACCACCTTTACCAATTATTTGAATCCAAAAAATACATACTACACGAGCTAATAATAGTCCTTCATATAAAGCACATATATATAAATATATTGGAGAACAGCATGGATATGCACAGCAGTAGATATCTCATTTAAGTCCAATAGGACAGTACTGGAACATTGGGAATGACCAATATCACTCCTTACTGACAGGAAGTTCTCTTTGTTCATAATTCAGCATCAAGCAGGAAAAATGTTCATCATCCTTGCTGTAGGAATATATGAGAGTAGTATCTTAAATATATCAGCACCATTACTCTTTCAATGTATACATCTATGGGAATTACTGTACATTGAAGAACTTGCATTTTAATGTTGTTTACACTTGTAGCATGAATCAAACTGGCCATTTACATGCACAAAAATAACACCGAGACAGGGTTCTGGAGCTATGCCTTGATTTCTCAGAAAAATAAAATGCAATGCAGTTGAGATTCAACTAATAATAAAGTTATAATACAGCTTCAACATAAAAAAACTAGAACGTTTCTGCATCATTATACACGTACTAAATACTGTTGGGCTTTGTAAAAGTGATACTGTAGTTCTCTTATACTAGTGTCTCATTAAGGTAGAGAAGTAAAGTTTTCCCTATACTTAATTAATTAAGCAATGGAGGTAAATCGGGGAGTAGAGGTATAGCTCCACCATTCTTAACCTTGGCACTGGCTGGAGGCAAGTGGTTAGTTTGACACCCTGGTCACTTCTCCATAATTCTGGTCGTTTCCTTCTAATACGTTCGCGCAATTTCGCCAAGACTTCAAGGTAACACTGCTGATATACCGTCTGGCCACAGGGAACCCACTCTGAAATTACAATACCCTGGATATCGGGGGGAAAAAAAAATCAACGTGACCTTGAACTTCGAACAACACTTGCGTGCTTTTTTTTTTTTTTTTGTATTATTCAAAAATTCATGCACGAGACATGCTCTCTTCACCATAAGCCTCAGTCAATAATTGAAAAGTTTCCATCACGGATTTCTTCAGTTTCACAAGAAACTTTATGTTAACTCGTTTTTCACTCTTGCACCCCAACATTTTCCGACCAAGGGTAAGAAAACGTCTACATCTAAACACGCATCCATTCGTACTGAGTAAAGCTATGGAGTTGAGCCCTGTCTCACAGTGACAGGTTAGAACATGCTCAATAACCATCTCTTTCTCTGTACCCACTCTCAGTTACCAAACTATAAGGTTAGTCTCCTTTTTTCGTGTGTGTGTCTGACCACATATGATTTACAGTGGGATGTTCAATTCCTAAATGGGAACAGCTATTTTGAAAATGATAGCAGTTTTGCTCAATCATTCAAAAAAATCTTAAATGCCAAAATAATAGGCAATGCCTACCTCCTTCCACATCCCTGGCAGTTGATACATCATCGTAGAGTAACTGAAAATAACTAACCAACAAGTAGCTGATATTACTGTAAAGACCCACAGCTTTCTGCATCCATAAAGACAACCACCATATGGTCATCGAACAAATTTTTCCTTCTTGCTACCTTGGAGTAATAAATTATTTACAGCAAAATGATGTCATGTGTCTTCTGAAGGCAAAACCATACATATTCTTGACTTCAACAGCCAAGCCTCTTACAGTAGATTATTGTAATTCTGTACACTGATGCTACAGTCTACAAATTTCATAAATGTATTGTGGCTGAAAAACAGTTCATTCCAACTGTTCTTCGTGATGCTAAAAATAACTGCATGAATGAACTCCTTGACAAACTCTTGCATTTTAAGTAACACAAGATAGCTCCATATAACCCTGATACAAGAGTGCAACACAGATGAAACAGAAATTAGTGCTTTTCACAACAATCATGCTGTGGGGCCATTTACCATAACATATATTCCTACTAGTATATATTGATCACAAGTTGACTCGAATCCAATACCTAAAATTCTGAAATAAGACCATTTCTTTCTGTTCTGACTGCATGATCCCAAATATAGACAAGAGACAAGACCATCAGAGAAACAGAAACAACTGCTGTGGCTTGCTGAACTTTCTTTACTCAGTTCAGGTTACAACACACTAACAAGGAACTCTAAATACAAAGGAACAGAGTCATGTGCAAAATTTTGCTCTTGATGGTTAGTGAAGACTGATAGTCTTTGGTTCTGAAATCTGACACAGTACAAGAGCTATGAAATACTGAATACTGCTTTAGTTCAGATGAATTTCTTCTTTGGGTGGCAAACTAAATGAAAAACACAGTCATGTTGCTTGAAATAAAACTTTAATTTTAATAAATGGATGCAACTGCAATAACAATATATACATAGCCAAAAAATTATGAGACTATAAATTTTTCAAAATTTTCTCAGTTAACATACAAGGAAGTTGTGAAATTTGAGATTCTCAAAGTTGTGACTATGAAGATTACTTGTCATCTGGGGTGTGAAGCTGTTTTGTCTGATATATGTTTACCAATGTTTTGGATGTACATATTCACTCCATCTACATGGAAGAAGAGTGGCAGAACATGGAAGAATGTGGTACAGATACAGACACGAACACAGACACAAGAGACCCTTGAAAGGGTTATATCATGTCACAGTAGAGAGATAGAAGAAAAAACTGCTCTGAATGGCATGTAGGTCGTATAAGGTCACATATGCTACCACTGAAACAGATCCTTCAGGCCCACAGTTTCCTTACTCCATCCCTCCGGATTTTCATATACCACTCAATGGTCACTCGGTCATTTTTCTTCCATTTCTCTACTCTGGCAATAAGTGGCCTTTCAAGGGCCCTAACTTCTTTGCTGTTATCTTTTCCTCCAATTGGTCCAATCCACGCTCTTATCCCGAATGACTCCTCTCTATATTTGTACCAGATTATTCCATGCTCAACTTAATCCTCTGCTCTGAATATGGGCTCATTACACTCCCCCAAATCATTAGTAAACATCTACCACACTACACAGCATCATATCATACAAGAAGGTTCATCTAAATGTATGTAAACCTTCATCAGCTAAAAATAAACTGGAACATATAAATAAACATCAGTTTTCTGAATGCAGACTTAAAGAATCATGGCCAGTGATCTAAGCAACAACTCCACCCAACATATAACTAAAAAATTACATTTTCCAAAGAAGGTTTCATCAAAAACAGTTTCTAAAAATGATTTCTATATTTTACTACTAAATTTATATCACAAGAAACATTATTTTTAAAACACAGAAACAGTTCTAAAAATAATTTATACTCTTTAAATCTTCAGTGACATTATCTTGCAATCAAAACACTGAACACAACAAAACGTAATTCATCTATAACAGAAGTCTTCTGACACTACTGGGAAATCAAATGTTACTAGATACTGGTTAACCAAAAGAATACTTTTCAAGCTTAGATATGTCTGAAAGTGTGATATGTTTCTTTCAGTGTGCTGATAAAAGCCTGGGTCTCCTCCTACCCCGTACTTTCTACCCACACACTGTATTTCATTCACTGTCACACAATATTTTGTCTCTAAAAGCATATCTTACAGCACTCTCAAACTCAGATTTAGCTTCAAAGTTGAAATATACAAGCATAATGTACTGGAACATGAGCATCATTTAACTTTTGACAAGTCCGCTGATGTTTGTGCTGGAGGAATGAAACACTGGCCCTACATAATACGAGTATGTGTGACCTCAGATTACTGACTAAGCAATTCTCAAAACTATTTTAATTTTTCTAGAAACCTATCACCACCAGCACACACATTCCTACCACTGGAAAGAATGTAATTCTTAATGAGAAAACAGAAAATTTACTTCTATTCAGCAATTTAGGAAGATGGTAACTCAAATGTTCAGAGTGGTATGAAAATATACTGTTGTTTTTCTAGGTTATGATTATTCACATGTAGTTGGTTGAGGCACTATGCTACAAGCAGGAAAGTCGCGGATTCAAGTCCCAATGAGGTCACTGGATTTTTTCATTGACATAATCCTTCCAGCCGCACTATGGCCCTGGGTTTGACTCAGCCTCTAACAGAAATGAGTACCATGAATTAATTAAATAATTTCCTGGGGAGTAAAGCATGGCCGGCGCGTAAGGCTGACAACCTTACCACCATCTTTGAGCCAATTGTCTAGATAATGTGGGACCCTCAACATCTCACAACCCCATGGGCCTTCACGCCATGTTACAGGGATAGCTTTACTTTACTTACTTTTTACAGTTCAATAACCATTTAAAATATTACTGAGATTTCTTCTGATACTAGATCATTCATTGATATATGGACAGACATACATGGTCTCCTCACAAGGTATTTTCATAACTTCATCTCACAGCTCTCCTTGCATACAGAAATTTCTGTGTTATTAAGGGTCCTAGTTTATATACATTCATGTCACCCCTTCGGCTTTCTACTGTGAGCTCTAAGATAGTATTTATGGCTTATCATTCTCTGATCAATATATTTTCTTAATTGTTTGTAAGTTCAAGAGCAGAAGCTTCCAGAATTAAAATTTTTTATCATCTGAAGCACTAGGATTTTATGAAAAGGGTTTTCTCTTTTCAAGTACTTATATGATTTGGATCATTGTACCATCATGAACTTGCACTGAAACATACAAAAATAAATAAGATGTTCAGTTTTATATTTACACTCTAAAAATCTGAGCAAATTATGTCCTGAAATCCTGAAGTCAGGAAAATGTAGTATTCTGAAGGATACAACACTGAATTGCTAGGATACAATTTAAAACATTTATGGTCAAAGGATATGCTAATACATTACTCTCTATATGACTAATGATGGATACATCACAAAACACAAATGAAACAAAGGCATTTCTCTTTTGCTAAACTCAAGGAATTATTAGGGAAGTAGGTTCTTTATAAAAAATCTGGTATATGACATAAACTCCATCCTAAGTGCAACAATTTACTGTAGTTCTTTCGTCTTGCTTTCTTCTACACTACATGTTTCAGCTGCAAATGGCCATCATCAGGTGTATACTCTCACGTAGCTGCTACACTGCACGTAGTTTAAAATTTAAAAAACACTAGTCTTCCCAATTGTTCATTTCGCTGTTGCTAACAGGTTTCGATATATCAGAATCTTCCCCGCTGATATGTCAGATATGTACAAAATTTTGTTAACCTACACATGTCAATTTGATTTTTATAAACTGGCACTTTTAAAATCTTCAATTCCAATTTATAAAATTTCTTTAAAATTTTTTCCAAATTTTAAAATTTAAAATTATCAAGGTTACCCGCCCTATGTCTATGGTGCTGCAGCGGCTACTTATTGTTTTCAGCACTGTTCAGGTATTATTCTGTGTAGGCTCCCTGTGTGCGTGCCACTGCTTATCTTTAATACATAAATGTAATTGTAAAAAATATGGTCTTTCTTTTCTTAGAGTATTTTGTGATGCTCTCATTGTGTGGACCATATAGCACTGAATGGTAGTTCAATTGAGGGAAAACACTAAGAACCTCATTCAGGGTATCACATGTCCTGGCTGAGATTTCATCTACCGATGTTCTGAGCATGTGTGAAAAGCGTTACTGCTTCACCAATCCAGTACATCACCCTGTAAGGCGGCCCATACATGTACGAGTCTGGCTCGCATGGCCAGCTCGGTGAGGAGCCGGGCTCAGATTAATTTCACCGCACATGTATGAGCATGGTGACCCACATGCACGGACAAGTCTGGTTCACTGGAACCCGAGCCGAGTTCATCTCTTTTTCTGAACCTGAGAATAAACATACTTCTTCCCTTCCATAGGGAAACGATTTACTTAAAACCACAGAAAGCTCTTTTAAGTTTCTGATATGGAGATGATTATATGAATTGGAGGTTCTGGTGAGACAATAAAAATGAACAGAACTGAAATTAGTATCATAAACAGTAAACAACCCGATTAAGAAATTTCCCCCTTACCACATGGGCAGGAACAAAATTATTTTCTATATTCCTTCAGTTCGTAGTGATTACCATCATGATATAGAGATCTCTGGCCTTTCTCTCTGCTGTTTACATAGTTAATGAGTACTTATGAAATGAAGAGACCTGTTTCTTACATTATAACATAAAATAAAATCTCTGTAAAGACAACAGATGGCTTATATTTCTCCAGCCTTACATTCTAAGAACAGAACTACACACAAAGAAATACAGACTATGAAAGAAGGAACAGCAAAAAATTCTCAATACTCGTAAAACCTGCTTATCTATTGCAGAGATTTCCAGACCCACAGACCTTTGCCGTTATCATTCTTTTATTTTTACTTTGCCAAGTGCTTATTAACTAAGTATGGATTCTCTATGCTATATTTTCCAGATATAACTTCAAAATTTTGCACTGTTGCCATATTTGTAGATGTTGACTTACAAGCATTTCATAAGTAATGTGCAGGTATATTTATATTCTATGTATCATATTTTAAATCCCTAGCTCTGTTGATTCCTAATTTGTTGCCATCAAATCAAAAGCTAAAGACAATTTTCATACAGATGCATGTTACTATATATTCTTAAAAAAAAAAAAGAACTGCACATTTTCCTAAGATGTATTATCATATATTATTTCAGGATCCCAAATTAAGTGTCGCTGTTGTAGCTCCCAACTCATTAGTTCACGGATCCATTATGTTGTTATAAGTTACAAAAAATTAAAAAGTAGAACCTGGATTTAAGTAATAACTATGTCTCCAAAAAAGATGATGATAATGACAATCTGTAACACTGTCAAGAATGCAAACAATAAAAATATTCTGAATGAAGTTGGATCCAATTCTATTAACATCTACGCGTGAGCCCAACAAACTAGACAATGAACTAAACTGCGCCATATGTTGGATTATAAACTTTTTTTTTCCCCCTTGGCACTACAGCCCCAGTGGACCTGGGCCTACCTCCATGAACTCCGTTCACTTCGGTTTTTCAAGATCTTACACATACGGTAGGACTCCTTGGGCAAGTGATCAGCTTGTCGCAAGGCCTCTAACTGTAGACAAACACAGAAAAACGCACACAAACATCCATGCCCTGAGTGGGATTCGAGCCCACGATCCCGGCTTCCAAGCGAGCGAAGACAGTGCATGCCTTAGACCGCTCGGCTACTGTGACCGGCGGATTATAAACTTACCTTACATAAATGTAACATTAGCGATGAACGATTTAAAGGGATAGAAGTCTGTGGAATAGATTTCATAATTTCTATGTGGAACTGCTTGTTGGTATATAAATTGCATTTATAATGAGACATTTTCTGTCATATATTTAGACTAATGGTTTAATTTGGTATTATGGATAAAATTGTCAGTATATTTTTACAGAAATTAATTTAAAATCATTATTTATATTTCTGTATGACTCTGTGGCATTTTATATATATCCATGAAATATTAACAGCTGACAACAGATTAACAGATTTCAATTTAAATATTTCTTCACCCAAGAGTACACAAAACATTCCTGGAATGGAGCAGATGGGAATCTTAAGCAGTGCTACACTGTGATAAAATCATGCACAAACAAAACACACAGTAGACAAAGCAAGTGATACGATTACTGATCCTACTATCTATAATTCTTGAGTTCGCCACCAACACAGGCCATGCTTTCATACATACTGTCATGAGATAATCATCATTCCCCCTGGCTAGCAGTCACAAAACACCACCAATGTCTTCAAAATACCATGACAGATTAGCCATGACCAGTTCACAAAGGAAACATCCATCATATCCTTCATATGGACACACACACACACACACACACAGACACAGACAACAAACAAACAAGCAGTTAGTGATAGTCATAAAGAAATAAGAGAAACAGAGAAAGAATGAGTGATGAAAGTGAGAGATTGGTGAGACGGACCAGGAAGGTGTTTCCGGGAAGTGCCCGGGGTCCGGGGATCTGATGGTGACCGCATCCCGCAGCAAAAATCAGCATCTGCAACACAACAGTGTGCCAACTACACTGGAGCTGCTCTCACACATGTCACTGAACCAGAAGGAGAATCACATTTACAGTAGCTTTCTGTAAGTTCCAGTAGCCTGTTTCTATCCTTTGTAACAAAAAGAGTTAACTGATAATGGAATTACAAATTATTTTATGTACCACATAAGCACTAAAGTTATTTTAAGTGTCAATATAAATGGAATCTGCTATGTGCTATTGTAAATGTAATTGTCTTTCAAGGTTCAGAGAAAGCTGAGAGTAATGGCTGCAAAGAAGCGCCATATTGACTCTGACTGCCACACTTAACATAAAGTGAGATGCATCTGTTGTATGAGATCATAGTAAGAACAATAAGATAGTATTTTAGTTATTTGTTTAAAAATGTAAGAACTCTATAAAACAGTATGTATGTTAATTGTTTAAGATTTACCAAGTAGCAAGCAGAGTAAATATATAATTAGAGTTACAGATGACAAATGTTATTGTATTTTCCATATTAGTTATTTGTTGAGGAAGAGGTAGATCATACTACAGTTATAAGTTGTTATTATGAGGAAACTTGTGAGTAAATGATATAATTATTTAATGCAAACACACTGATTTCATATTACTACACCATTAGAACAGCTTGAACACTCAAGAATATCAATGCTTAAACTAGAGACAGGGCTTCTTCCATCTCATCATTTTGGTACTACAACTGTAATAGCTGAAGTCAAACCAGTAATTTCCATAGTTTCCCACAGAACTCCACAGTTTTGCAAGAGTTTCCCAGATGTTACAGTGACTAAAATTAACAACAAAAACTTAATCTATCATCAATGAACCTTTTGCCGCACTTCTTATCCAAGAGTATGTAGAGTTAAGTGTAAGAATACATTTAAAACATGGATTATATTCTAAAATAAACACAGAGTAGGAACCCCAAAAAATGTTCTTTGTACTTTTAAGCCTTTAAGTGATTACTCTCTCAAATTCAGGAGCCAGGATAGCATAGTTGGTGTAGAGACTGACTACAGACTGGATGATCAAGGGGTCAGAGTTTGAGTCCTGGTAAGATCAAGAATTTTTTATCTTTTCCACATCATCCAGACAAGCTCTGCAGTTCACCCAACCTCCTACCCACTGGGTACCAGGGACTATTCCCTGGGAGTGAAGCAGCCAGGGTGTGAAGCTGACCACTCACCTCCAACTAATGCCAAGGTCAAGAAAATGTGGATCTATACATCCACACCACCACATGCCTTCATGACGCAGCGCTTAATTAGTTAACCACAGGGACAATTTTTTTACTATCTCAAAATCAAAGAACAGCAAAACAGTTCTGTACAATGTCTTTCCTGGAGAAAATTATGTGCGAACAAAATAACTGTCATAACTTTAATGAAGCAAGAATGATATGGCAGTACATATTACTGGATAAGGTTTGAGGTTCTCACAACAGCGAACATGAATATTACTGTCTTCTGGGGTGAGACACTGAGTAGGCTGGTAGATGAGCCCCTTTATACCATACATATATAATTAAGCTCTGGATGGGCTCGGAGACTTCAAAGTATGAGGGCAAATTATTGAAACTGTGAAATATGCAGATGACCTTGTGTTAATGGCTAAGGAAGACACTGTGCTACAGGGCATGATTGATAGACTAATTGAAATTGGAAGGTGCTATGGCATGGAAATGAATGTGGAAAAAACAAAAGTAATGAAAATTTCGAGACAACCAACCCAAGTCACAATAAAGATAGACCAAAAACAACTGGAGAATGTGAAATGTTTTAAATATTTGGGTAGCTTGGTAACAGATGATGGAAGGTGTACTAGTGAAATTAAATCCAGGATTGCCATGGCAAAAGCTGCATTTAGCAAGAAGAATCTTTTTACCAGCAAATTGGACTTAAATTTTAGGAAGAAACTAGTGAAATGCTACATTTGGAGAATAGCTCTGTATGGGGCTGAAACATGGACACTTAGGGCAGTAGTTCAGAAACATCTGGAAAGTTTCGGAATGTGGTGTTGGAGAAGGATGGAGAAGATCAGTTGGACCGATTATGTGAGAAATGAAGAAGTGTTAATTAGAGTCAGTGAGCAGAGGAATATCCTACACGAAATAAGAAAACAGAAGGCTAATTGGATTGGTCATGTTTTACGCAGAAACTGCCTTCTAAAAGAAGTTATTGAAGGAAAGATAGATGGGCGGATAGAAGTGACAAGAAGACGAGGAAGAAGACGTAAGAAGATGCTGGATGACCTTGGGGACAGAAGAAGATACTGTCATTTGAAGGAGAAAGCTCTAGATCGCATTAAGTGGAGGAATTGTTTTGGAAGAGACTGTGGACCTGTCGTCTTGACAGATTACTGATGATGATGATGATTATTAATTGCTATTTTGTAATCTGTAATTATGTATATAATTATCATGCCTGAGTCTGAATGTCTGTAATTATGTATATAATTATCATGTCTGAGTCTGAATGAATGTAAGTATAGAAAAATAACACAAATTTCATGTTCAGTGATGATTCAGCAGGGTTGGCATTGAAAGCAAAATGACGAGAGTTAACATTTTGATGCAAAGAGAACAGATTTAAATTCTTACTCCATGAAAATTAATGAAAACAACATGCATACACTTACAAATATTAAAAATCCTAACATAGTAATTTCTTGCTTGCAATGAAAGTCCTCGTGTGTACTGTATCTAATATTAACCCCCAAATAAGATAAGGTCTTGCATGACATCCAGAAATATCTGTTCCAGCTATTGGTTTCATATTTTAATACATTAGACATATCTGTTATGTCTACAGATATGACCTAATCCTCCCAGCCGCAATATGGCCCTGGGGTCAACTCAGCCTCTAACAGAAATGAGTACCAGGAATTAAATAATTTTCCTGGGGAGTAAAGTGTGGCCGGCACATAAGGCTGACAACCTTACCACCATCTGTGAGCCGACTGTCTAGATAATGTGGGACCCTCAACGTCTCACGACACTATGGGCTTTCATGGCATATTACAGGGATAGCTTTACTTTTTTTTACTGAAATCTCAAAAAGGTTTACAGTTCTCTACACTGCAGTAGAATTTAACAGAGCTTGAGAAGCTATTACGGAGAATATAAAAATTTCAGCCAAAGGTAGTCTAGGTTATTACAAACTGAAGAAACACAAGTCATGGTTCAACGAAGTAAGCTCTGAATTATTAGATCAAAGGAAACAAGCCAAATTGCAATGGTTACAGGATCCAAGCAAAATAAATGGGGATAATCAGAATAGAAGATCTGAAGCCAACAGGAATTTCAGGAATGAAAAGAGGGAATATATGAAAGACAAAATCAATGAGCTTGCAGTGAACAGTAAGAACAAGACATCTGAGACCTGTATAGAGAATAACTGACTTCAAGTGGAAGTAACTTGGTGAAGGATGAGAATGGTAATCAGCTTGCAGATTTTGACAACATTTTGAAAAGGTCAAAGAATTAATTCTCTGTTATGGAATGTACATGGGGATCAGTGATGTTAAGCAGATAGAAATACATACAGTTGAGACATTAGTAACTGAACCTAGTCCTTTGAGGTTGAAATTGTTACTGTGATTTTAACTTGAACAATTTCCACTTTTTTGTGGTTTGATTATCACTATGTATAATTTCGTTTTATGACTCCTCTGTATGTCACTGAGTTATATTTTATGAACTGTTCTTGTGTATGTTGCGTATATTGGAATCTTGTGAAATGCATAGGTTGTGGTGTTGCATAAGCTTTTATGGGTTGTAATTTAATCCATTTTAACTTGAACAATTTCCACTTTTTGTGTTTTGATTATCACTATGTATAATTTAATTTTATGACTGTTCTGTATGTGACTGAGTTCTATTTTATGAACTGTTCTCGTGTATGTTTTGATTTCATTGTGACCTGTTCAACATCCTACGCTTCGCCAAAAAGGATTTATTGAATTTAAAGAATAAATGAAATGAAAATGAAATGCAAAGTTGAAAAAGTATAAATCACCAGGTAGTGATCAAATTCCAGCAGAACTGATTCAAGCAGGAGGTGAAATATAACAGTGTGAGATCTATAAACTCATTAGTTCTATTTGGAATAAGGAAGAACTCCGTGATCAATGAAGAAGTCTATTATTGTACCGATTTACAAGAACGGCTATAAAGATGACTGTTGTTAATTATCGTGGAATATCACTGTTATAAATTTCATACATCATTTTATCCACTATCCTTCTTTCAAGTTCAAACCTTTATAAAGATTACGTCAGTGGTTCTCAACCTTTGTGAGACAGCAGCCGAGTAAATTCTCTTTTTATAAGACAAGGGCCTGATATAATTGATGCCAGGGCCCAGTACCAGGCTGCAGCCTGGCGGTTGAGAAACACTGGATTGGGTTATTTTGGATCATCACTGTGAGTTTCAACATAACAGATCAACTACTGATCATGTTACTGCATTTATCAGACACTGGAGAAAAAGAATGGGAGCACAATGAGACAGTACATCAGCTATTAATACACTTCAAGAAAGTGTCTGATTCAATTAGGAGGGAAGAGTTGTACAATATTCTCATAATGTTTTGGGGTACCCATGAAACTAGTTAGGTTAATTAAAATGTGTTTAAAAGAAACGTATAGTAAAGCCCGTATAGGTAAATATTTGTCTGACAATTTTCCTCTCCAAAATGGTCTAAAACAAGGAAATGCTTTATTGCCATTACTTATCAACTTTGCTTTACAATATGCCATTAGGAAGGTCCAGGAAAACCAGGTGGGACTGAAATTAAATGTGACATCTTAGCTGTTTGTCTATGCTGATGATATAAATTTACTAGGAGATAACAAGATACCATAAAGAAAAACAGATAAACTTTAATTGGTGCTAGTAAGGTGGTTGGTCTTGAAGTCAATGCAGAGAAAACTAAGTATACATTGATGTCCGTGCACAAGAATGCATGGCAAAATCATAATGTGCAGTTCAAATATCTGGGAAAAACCCGTAACAACAAATCAAAATTTGATTCAGGAGGAAATTAAGATGAGACTGAATTCAGGTACTGCTTGCTACCATTCAGTCCAGAAGCTTTTGTCTATTTGTCTGCTGTCTAAAAACAAAAAAATTAGAATATACAAAACTATAATTCTGCCTGTGGTTCTGCATGGGTGTGAAACTTTGTCTCTGACATTAAGGGAGGAACATAGACTGAGGGTGTTTGAGAACAGAGTGTTGAGGAGAATATTTGGACCAAAGAGAGATGAAGTGACAGGAGGTTGGAGAAAACTGCATAATGAGGAGCTTCATAACTTGTACTCTTCTCCAAGTATAATTAGAATGATCAAGTCAACGAAGATGAGGTGGGCACGTCATGCAGCATGAATGGGAGAGACGAGGAATGCGTATAGGATATTGGTGGGAAAGCCAGAAGGAAAGAGACCAAAGGGAAGACTGAGGCATAGGTGGGTGGACAATATTAGAATGGATCTTAGAGAGATAGGATGGGATGTTATGGATTGGATAGATCTGGCTCAGGCTAGAGACCAGTGGAGGACTCAGGTGCACACAGTACTGAACTTTCAGGTTCCACAAAATGCTGAGAAGTTCTTGAGAGGTTGCACAACTGGTGGATTCTCAAGAAAGACTCAGCTCCATGAAGTAATTATTACCCAGTATATTAAGAATGCATTAGTAACGCTTTCCATACTATACTCAAGGCACCTACCCCACTTAAGAACAAAGGGCCTTCTGGTCTGAATTTATTTGGTGCTTGAGAATATCACTGACAAATCTCTTAATCATTTTTTATCGGTTAAAGGTAAAACTCTCAGTTTTTCAATACTATATATCATTATGTAAATATACTATTGGACGAAATTTTCTATTTAAAATCTGCAAAGAAAACATTAAATCTTGCACAATTTTGCATCTGGGAGCACAGTAACACTGACAAGAGTACAGCCATATTGTGGCTCACTGTGATCTGCTGGCCACAGACTGCAAACTACTGTGAAACGTGTGTTTTTAACGGACTACATATACAGTGTAACGTAGACAGGTGTGACAACAACACTTATAATAACTTTATGCGCAAGCAGAAACATGACACTAAGAATTTCAAAGAACATGGCAGCAGAGGCACCATGATGTTATCAATTCAAAAGCAGGGTTAATTTGTCACAGACTTGACACTTGGAATATTCTCATTAAGAATACAAAGCCATTACTTATAGACACAGTACAAGTTGCTGTGTCAGGAACTTCCAGGGCCGAAGGGCTGCCAGATATTAGAATATTGTATGAAATGTGTGTCCTGGTGTACCTAGCAACTTCATGGATAGACTGAACCAATTAATTTGTATTTGATATCCTGTGCCTTTTTTCCTTGCTGCACTTTCTATTCCTTTTCATCACTACCTATATAACACTGTGTATATAAAATTGGAAAAAACAACAGTAACTGTAAAATACAAATTTAATCACCATATTCAAGTTGCAGTCGATGGATCCTTCCAGATCGTCCAGTGCTGGATACTGCAGTTTTACCATGCATATAATATAGTTAAAAAAATAATTACAATAATACTAATTCTAGTTGGAGCACATGGTAGCGTAGTTGGTTGAGACACTATGCTACAAGCCGGAAGGTTGTGGATTTGATTCCTGTTAAGGTCACTGTGTTTTGCAATTGACCCGATCCTTCCAGTCCCACTACGGACGTCCTTGGGGTAAAGGGTGGCCAGCAAGTAAGGCTGACAACCTCACCATCATCTGTGAGCCGACTGTCTACAAAATGTGGGAGCCTCAAAGTCTGAGAACCTTATGGGCCTCCACAGCCTGTTAATGGTATAGCTTTACCTTTTTACCTAGTAGCTACCTGCAGCAGAATCTTATTTAATGTTAATTAATTATTCTAGTAAACCTAAACAGGACAAAAGTACATCTTCTTCTTATGGTTCTTCATGAACAGGCCTGCATAAGAGTACAGAATACTTCTAAATTTTATCATTAGTTAGTTAGTTATTGGAGAGGATGGGTTTCCCCATGCACCGCAACCAGTTTGATCTATTGTGCTTCCCTCTATGATATTCTACCAGTCTCTATACCCTACCGATACTGGTGCTTACCATCAGTCCCTACCAAGCCAGCGAGTTCGGCCTCTACTGGCTTGGCGGTATCTATAGTGCTTCCCCCATCTATCAGAGGCGTTAGAGGCCGCTGTTGGGCGGGAAATGTCCTTGAATTTGGCTCAGTGATCTCCTTAGGAGATATGAGGTTCTTTTACGTGCCGTAACGCTACGACAAGGGACCCATGGCTTAAAGTCCCTCCCGGAGGACTTGTTCCTTGAATTTTTCCGCCCTTAAAAATTCCATGACCTCCGCCAGGTTTTAACCCACGTACTACGAGTCATGAGGTGGGAACGTTACCTCTAGACTATGGAGGCCGCTTAAATTTTATCATATTAAGGAAGCAATAAGTATTATGGCACAGGGTGATCCAAAACAATGCAAAACAACAATGAATATACTACATTTTAAATTAATACTAACCTATAATGCTGAAACACAGGTTCTTAGAGAGAAATAAGAGAAACTCTAAGCAATGACACTTTCTTTAACATATTGTGCTTTGAAAAAAAAGAAGACAACAAGCGACAGAATTTAAAATGACTTTTTAGGGAAGCTAGAACTCAAAATTTGTTAGCAAAGTTGAAAGAGAAAGACTAATAGGTTAGCCATGTAAAAGGAACAGACAGACCAAGGATAATAAGAAGCATGAATTAATTTTTAAAGCACAGGGGCCTATGGGATGACTGAGAAACAAATTGATTCAGCAAGGTACTGGAAGACATCGATAAGGGAGAAGGAAGTGGGAAGAAATTTAAAAGAAAAGACTGCAGGAAGGAAGAGTATGGAGACTTCATCCAACCATCAATATAAAATGGGAACAACACTGAAAGAAAGAGGATCGCAAATTTCTTTTCAGTTTTTTCTTATCCTGATTTAGAAGCAATGTAGTCGATTTCTTCAGTTGTTTCAATTACTGAATTATGCCACCTCTAAAGAAACACAGAAAATCAATCTGAACGTTTGTGCAGAGGGTAGACAGAAATTTCAACAGACTTCATAAGCAACATTTCCATCACAACCAAAATCGAATGACCACGCTTGGGTGGCAGCCAAGATGATGATCTATCAAATATTATTGCAAAGTTAACTTTATACTATAATTTAATAGCTTCCATTATTCTAATCAAAAGTT
Organism: Cryptotermes secundus; assembly: GCF_002891405.2. Lineage (NCBI taxonomy): Eukaryota > Metazoa > Arthropoda > Insecta > Blattodea > Kalotermitidae > Cryptotermes > Cryptotermes secundus. Next base: position 504,727 of record NW_019733841.1, on the reverse strand, counting down.
TTATTTGTCTCCAACAATGAGGCATTGTTTTGATATTAAATGAATCACAGTATGCCTCCACAGATACTTCAAAGCATGCACAATTCCAAATAACACAAAATGCTTAGAGAACTCTATAAATAGAAGATGGAGCGAGAAAGTTAATTAACATTTTGTTTGAAAAACACTGCTTCAAAGTAAACAAAGCCAGAAACTTATCATTTCAAAATGACAAAGTGATCATAAATAGAGTAGTCAGATAGTTCTTTGAGGATTCTGACAGCAGTAAGAATACAGACCTCAGAACAGGATAACTAAAATTTATTTTGAATCTGAAAATTTTGATTTCCTTTACATTGTTCATGTTGCCCAGATATTATGAAAGGGGTTTAAATTTTATTGCAATGATGTCTACAAAAACACACACACAACATGCATACAGATTCAGGCATCATTAGCATTTCCAATATATATTCTTTTAAAATTTAAAAATACTTTACTTGTTATCTTGTCATGAACTTTATGCTTTCATTCCCAAATGAAGCCCATTCTAAATTTCAGTTCAGACCTGTACCACATATACCTAATTCATTTTATTTAATCACTGAACAAACAATATATATCAAACTGTGCACATAATTCTGAAGGAAATAATAATGCAATATATCAGAGACAAGAATGCTGTCTTCTGGGATGTGACACCATATTGTCTAGTAGAAGTTTAGCAACGTTTTGTAGGAATATGTTGTGTCCATGTACAGAGTAGAGGAGGGGGAAAACCTTTCAACTTTGAACATGGAGGCACATTCCTCTGAAACCTCAGCATTTATGACTACATGATGTCACATCCCAGAAGATAACCATCTTCACAGTTAACTCCAATCTTATAAGCATGATTCTCTTCTGTACACCTAGGTCATTCATTTAGAAATGTCAAGAAAAACTTCTTTTTTCTTCTCCTTCTTCTATGATGCTACAGGCAAATATGGTCCAAGGCCTCCACCCTTCCATGTCCCCGAATCTTGTTGACAGAAAATTAAGACTCCTTGGATGGGGAATCGGCCCATCGCAAGGCCTCTACACATATACAAGACAACACAAACACAGAAAAACGGAAACATTAGTCCTGCGTCTAGTGGGATCGAACCCACGATTCTAGTGGTCAACCGGTAGAAGATAGTACACTCCTTGGACCTGACAGCCAATATAATGGGTTCATAAAACAATACCCTTGCATAATATAAAATACTGAGTAACTCATTCATCTTGAACGAGTTCATGATAGCATAATAGAAATAATCTGAGTAACAAATGTGAAGTTACTTCATGCAACAGCCATAAATAAAACTGGAAAAATGAAAAATCATCTAGTAGTCCCTTACAGAATACAAACACACATTCAAATTAAATGAAGAAAAAAAGAATTAAGCGATATATGACAATATAAAACATAGCAATGTGCGCAGCAGTTTCCGTTTTAATCCTCTCTATCCCCGACTTGTAACAACCGAACTACACTTTGGCCACTGCTTAATACAACATAATGCATTTACTGTGCTTCATACTATACTATTTCATTATAAACGTCGCTTTGTACGTACTTCTCTGAAATGCTGATCAAAATATATTACCACAGACACAGTATTACAGATGGGAAAAAGTGCGGATATTTCCACTATTAGATTTTATATTCTAATTTGCATGCACGAATATTTCAGATTTGCCCGCCACCCTTCACAGATGTCACCAGTAGCAGTAGAAGTATGCGATTCGGCAGAAAGATGGAAGCACTCATATATTCAACTAACGGCAACCCAGTTATATATTATCGTGGGTTGCATACACTCCAAGGGTTAAGCTCAGAGGACTGAAAGTTGAGAAACCTGTGGGATGTTTATCATGCACTTGTTTAATTAATGCCATGCAACCAGAATGAGTCCGAAAGGGTGTGTGAAAATATATTTCACAAACTTATTTATATATTTTGTACTTTCGGCTTCGTCATTGAGTGCTGAATTTCGATTTCAGGCAGGGAATTTTGTCATAATTTTCAGACTGGGCGTGGGGCTCTCCCAACCTCATACCCAACTGGTACTGTCCCCACAATTCCCGACTACCTCAATTTTCCCTAAGGAAAGATGAATAGAGCATGATTGTTACCACTCCTATTTAATGTCGAGGCTATGAAAGCTTCGAGCTTCACCTTGATTTCCTCACACGCGTGTATATTGTATGTTTAGGAACAGGGAGTGCGTTTTCTATCTTTCCTTTTACTAATTTAGTACTTATTTCTTACAAAAGACAGCATGACATGTAAGTGCTGAACTCAGTCATTCTACAGTTCTTACTTTCTATTTTTTTTTTTTTTTATTGCTAGTCGTGTGGGACTAAGTCCTTTGTACTGCGGCCATTTCTGGCCTATTGAACTAGCCCCAGATGATAGGTGAGGGTGATTCTGGAGCAATTGGTGGAATGAAGATTGGGGAAACCAAAATACTCGGAGAAAACCTACCCCAGCGCCACTTTGTCCACCAAAAATCCCACTTGACCAGACCCCGGGATCGAACACGGGCCGCCGTGGTGGGAAGCCAGGGACTAACTGCTTGAGCTATGGCGCGGCCCTACTTTGTATATAATCATAAATGTAACAATTACCATCCCAAACTGAAGGATGGCTCATTTCACATCGCTGCTACTGTCATCAATACACGTCAAGTGCACAGCCATGCTCCGTTACCCGGATCAACGATTTCGAACCGTGTCATAGTTCAGGCGCTTATTCGCTGGTTTCCCACCGCTGTGGACGGGGTTCGATCCTACGTTAAGTCATGTGAGGATTTTGGGGACAGGTTTCCCCTTCCAACTTTCATTTTATTTACTTAATGCTCCACAAATAAGAGATCAAATTGTAAATACGCAGTCAATAAAAAAAATTTAATTTCATCAACTGCTCCACATTCCGTAATCATCCTATCATAGACGCTACATGGCCTTGATACTGACAGCGTCGTTATATAACATGCATGCATCAGGTCATGGATAAATAAAGTTATATCAATATCTAATTAATCATCGATGAATACCAGATCCACTCATCTGTTCCTTCCGGACGAGCGAAAATTCAGGGCCGATAAATAGAAGAAAAAAAAATTGAATATATTTTACAGTGCTCTCCCTCGGTCTCTCATTAATGCATAGAGGTGGAACAGTAGGCCCTAAATGTGAACACCGGATGATATGGCTTATATGTATTATACAGAATATAAGGCAACGTACTTCATATGTCTTATGTGCTATTCGAAGGTAAATAGGTTCGAGAGGAAAAATTGCAAAGGCGTTGGTAGGCGCCGTTTCTCTTGTGGAAAAATGTCCGATGAATAATTTTTTCTTACTGATTAATATTTGTTAAATACTACATGGCACCTAGTAAAATAAAAATTGATATTGCATGTATTTTCAAATATATTATTAGCGATTTTTTCGTTGATCTTCCTGCTTGTTTATTATGTCCTATACGGTTCTTTTCACAGGGTCGACATACGTATGTAAGCTCGCCAGTTTTATCCCGTACAGTTTGGTATTATTATTATTGCTAGAGGGGTGAGACTAAGTCCCTTGTATTGCGGCCACTTCTGGCTTATTGTACCACAGTTTAGTATACAGTAGGGCCGCGCCATAGCTCAAGCGGTTAGTCGCTGGCTTCCCACCGCGGCGGCCAGGGTTCGATGCCGGGTCTGGTCAAGTGGGATTTGTGGTGGACAAAGTGGCGCTGGGGCAGGTTTTTCTCGGAGTACTTCGGTTTCTCCTGCCAATCTTCAATCCACCAATTGCTCCATAATCACCCTCACCTATCATTTGGGGCTGGTACAATAGGCCAGAAGTGGCCGCAGTACAAGGGACTTAGTCTCACCCCACTAGCAATAAAAAAATAATATATAGTACAAAGTGATCCTAAATTATTTTCGGGGTTTCCGTAGCCCGTAGTCTTCAAACTCTACATGCCACGAAAGGCACGCATGTTGAAATTGTTTAACATTCTGAAGTATTGATTCTATAAGTAATAAAATATTCAGTTAAATTTTCATATCCGGTAAGCAGTTTTATTTTATTTTCGGTTTGAAAATTGTACGCTACGAAAACCCCGACATTAATTTAGGATCACCGTGTAGTACACGGAAGCGTATCTTGAATATTCTGCAATGAGCAGACAGTCAAAAAGAATTAACATATCCGGTTACTACCAGGCGGGAGAGCTTATACCATAAACGATCATACAAATTAATCTCCATGGCATTACAATCTGTATTTCACTGTTGTGTAGTATCATCAAATCGCTTGCACATCGGAAACGCTTGCACCGAAACTCATACCAAAACTCTCTAGAAAACTGGAGCTGTGTTAGATGTTAGCATTTATAGGGGACTGCAATAGAATCTTTTGTTTCGTCTAGACACTAGTGCCCTGAACTCATCGGACTGATGTGCAAACGCAATAGCAAATTTGTAGAGTGTTGAATTTTGTTCACTGATATGTTGGGGTTTTTGGACTTCATCCATCGTCCTGGTTTTTAAGATAACAAATAAAAACACGACGTTTCGGAAACTGGATCTGTTTCCGTCCTCAGGTGAAGGAAAACACCTATCCAGTTGGGTCCCTTAGAAAGAGCTAGCCTCAATCACTGCAGTTTCCGAAACGTCGTGTTTTTATTTGTTATCTTAAAAACCAGGACGATGGATAAAGTCCAAAAACCCAACATATCAGTGTGTTATACTCCATCGTCAGAATCCTATAGTAACTAGTTGAATTTTGTTATTCTGTGTTGCATTGTGGTATTTCATGACTATTTTCGTTCCAGTACTTATCCTCTCTAGATAAATGCGAAATTTTAGGAAACAAACTTCTACCGAATGTTTTAATGACTTCAACAATGTTAACAAAATATATAAACTGACCTATATTGCTTTAATAGTTTCTGAATGCAACTTACCTTGAACGGTTGGCCGAAGTCTTTTGTCGTATCGTGTGGTTACTAACAGATTGTCCAGAATTTCCTTATCTGACTTCCCTTTTTCAAAACTGAAAAAGAAAAAATATAATTACCAGCAACTCAAGAATGGAAAATCATAACATCCTAATAAGAAGAACTGAAGCGAAGAATACGTATATCTGCGAGTGTTTAACCCACTGTTACACTTCAATGGCTAAAGAAATTCCCTCCATGTGGGCACTACTACACTGTATACGTGAGGTGGAAATCTGTATCAAATCTTGGAGAGATTTTTCTTATTTCATATAAGAATAACTTTATTCTCTCTTTCATTACAAGAGCACTCATTCTCCGTTATTATGCACACCTAATTCTGTACTTACACTCATAATACAAGAAGCGATGTGTCACCTGAACCTATCAAATCACTTACTCGCTCATGGAGCTGAGCCCTTATTGAGAAACCGCCAATTATGCAGCTACTCAAGAACTTCCCAGCATTTTATTGAAACCGAAAGTTCATTACCGTGTTCACAACAGCCCTCCACTGGTCCCTATCCTAAGCCAGATCAGCCCAATCCAACCCATTTTATCTCTCGAAGATCCATTTTAATATTGTCCACCCACCTATGTTTTGGTCTTTCCTTTGGTTATCCTATATGCATTCCTCTTCTCCCCCATTCGTGCTATATGCCCTGCCCATGTCATCCTCCTTGACTTGACCATTCTAATTATACTTGGAGAAGAGTACAGGTAATGAAGATCAGGGTCTGACTACTATTGGCCAGTCCCCTTCTACTGAGAGTGAATGCTGTATCTCTCTCTCTTCATCTCTGCAACATCCCGCAACCAAACTAACATAACTCATTGCCTCCATCTCTTCTCTTTCCGTTGGTTATTAATTTTAGCAATATCGACTGCGTTTGTTAGTTACAGCCGAATGAGATGGAAATTTTAATCAATAATGCATAAAGATAAATTTTAGATAGATATTTCGTGACTTATTTTCCAGTAATTTTCTATCAACCGGCTAAAGACACAGAGTAAAACTACGAAATAATTCCAATAGTAAAGCTAACCGATTCAACACTTCGAAAACTGCTAACTTTATATATTTATTTCTTTATTCAAGATCCTATCCGTGACTCCGATTAGGTGGTCTGACAGTAAAGTTCGCGAACTAATCGCGGTAGAAGTGCTACATACCTCACTGTTGAATAGTACCGTAGTTGTCTTCAAAGTACTCCCCTTGGGAAGCTATGCACCAATGCCAACGCCTAATCCACTCTTCAAAACAATTTTGGAATTTATTTTGTGGAATGGCCTTCAGAGCTGCCGTCGTATTAATTCGTACGTCATCAATGTCATAAAATGCCTTTTTTCAACATTTCCTTTATCTTCGGCAACAGAAAAAGTCATGGGGTGCTAGTTCCGATGAACAGGGAGTGTGTTCCAGCACAGTTATTTGTTTACTGCTAAAAACTCCCTCACAGACAGTGCTCTAATTCAAGCTCCGACATTTTCGCCACAGCACACTAAACACACTCAGACAATAATAGTCGCCACTCAGAAAGAAATCGCCATAGATCAACAACAACACAGCTGTGAAACGATGATATGCCAATGTGATCAAACAACACTGAGGTTTCTGTCCGCTGAGAGAGTGCTCTAATTCAAGCTCCAACAGTCTCGCGACGGCACACCAAAACACACTCAGACAATAGACGCCACTCAGAAAGAGACTGCCATAGATCAAAAACAACACAGCAGTGAGACGCTGATATGCCAATGTTATCAAACAACACTGAGGTTTCTGTCCGCTGAGAGAGTGCTCTAATTCAAGCTCCGACAGTCTCGCGACGGTACAAAAAAACACTCAGACAATAATAGACGCCACTCAGAAAGAGACTGCCATAGATCAAAAACAACACAGCAGTGAGACGCTGATATGCCAATGTTATCAAACAACACTGAGGTTTCTGTCCGCTGAGAGAGTGCTCTAATTCAAGCTCCGACAGTCTCGCGACGGCTCACCAAAACACACTCAGACAATAATAGACGCCACTCAGAAAGAGACTGCCATATCAACAACAACACAGAACTGAAACGCTGATATGCCAACGTCATCAAACTCTACTAAGGTTCCTGTCCACTGCTTCCACGGCAAGCACACGGTGACGATTCTTTATAAGAGTCCGTCGCAACACATAAAGAATTGTACATAATAACAGAACAGGATGCACGAAATAAAAAAAAAAATAATATTGTGACGAGTTCGCGAACTTTATTGTCAGACCTCGTATGCAGCTTCAAATGAAAGAATGATAGTGCAAAATGAATTCAAAGGGATGTGGAAGGAAGTGGCTATAGCCTAACTTAATATACTAACACGGAAATTGCCTTGAGGGACTAAATAAAAAAATACGAAACTTCTAAAAATAATCAGTGNTATTTTTTCTTCTACCCTGAAGATGGAGGCGATACGTTCCTCCGACACGTCGGTTAGCACCACATATACACGGTGCCAAATCCCAGAACACTGCTTTCTTCATAGTCACCGCCGTGAAAGCCTCAAATCTTACAATCAGTGTACTGTTCGGGATTCGAAGCTGACACCTCCCGAACACAAGTCATGTGTTGCCACTCAGGCTAACTTGATAGGTATCGAAAATTTGTTACATTCGGAACATGAGACACATGCATCACTCTTGCACAGACCTGCCTTCTGGGGCTGTAGTTGGTCTCGTCTGTCAGACCTGCTTTTGATGATAGAGCTCTAAATCGGAAGCGGCAGTAACATTACTGTCGCGGTTGTGAAGGAAAACTTTCGACGCATTTGTCGAACATTCAATCCCAACCTTCAGTTCGAAACTAACTAGATATCTCACGAACCGAACTCTTAATCTCTTCTCAACTTGTAGAAGCTAAGCTTCACGACGACCCGAGACCGGCGTTGCTTTCCCATGGATCTCAAGGGACGTATTAAAAAAAAACTCCGTTACAACAAACAGGACTCTCGAAACTTAAGTCCGCTGCCGAACACTGTGCATTGTGAACAGAATACTGCATCCGATTTTTCGTTGCCTGGCATTCCTTCCTTCCATTTACGCAGAACCGACTTCCGCACTTCACGAGATTTCTCTCGCTGTTCAGTCAGCAGCCGCCGGTTCTCTGAAGAAACGCGGGGCAGTTTAACAAGTTCCTCGTCTTCATGACGCCTCTGGACCGAATAGTACTTTCCCTCTCCACATACTGTTTACATAAACTGAAGATAATTAATCTTTTCAGTTAAAAAATTAATTTGTTCACGTAGTTGGTTGAGGCACTATGCTACAAGCCGGAAGGTCGCCGGATCGAATCCCGATGAGTCCATTAGATTTTTTCAATTTACCTAATCCTTCCAGCCGTACTATGGCCCTGGGGTCGACTCAGCCTCTAACAGAAATGAGTACCAGGAATATTTTTGGCGGTAAAAGGCGGCCGGCGCGTAAGGCTGGCGACCTTGCCATCATCTATGAGCCGATTGTCTAGAAAATGTGGGAACCTCAACAGCTCACAACCCTATGGGCCTCCGCGGCCTGTTACAGGGATACCTTTACATTTAATTTTTTTACACAACATCAATAATTCACAGAAATTCTACAGTTTTTATGTATAATGTATTCGCCAATAAAAAAGGTAAATTAATCCCTATGCTTAATCAATTGAGTACTATGCCATGAAGACATATGGGGAAGTGGAGGTATAGCTCCACCATTCTTTACCTCGGCATTAGATGGAGTTGAGTTGTCAGTTTCATGCCTTAGTTGCTTTACCGCCTGGGAAAAATCCCTGCCACCCACTGTGTATGAGGCTGGGTGGACCCCGGAGCCGGTCTGGATCCTGTAGGGGGAAGAATATTCTTGACCCTGCCGGGAATCGTACACCGGCCGTCCAGCCCATATCCGTCGCTATACCGACTGGGCTATCCTGGTTCGTCAGTTCATCTATAGTTCCGTATGTCCACAGGATAACACAGACACAGAATGAACGCAGACAGACACGCGTAACTCGAGTGGGATTCGAACCCACGACTCCAGTGTTTCAGCGGACGAAAACAGTTTACACCTTAGATCGTGCGGCTACTCTGATCGGCAATTTTCTACACATACAAAAATACATTTGAAAAATATCTTTCAGACTATTATAACCCACTTAAATACAAACCCCCTTCATAGGCTTGTACACGCTTGATAACGCACGCATCAACCGTAAAAATGAAATTTATAAAACAACAAACAAGTAACGTACTATATAACGCTGTGATACCGAAAAAGGCGCAACAGAATTTTAATTGATATATTTTAACGACTTTTTAAGAACTTTTATACAAACAAACTCCGTGGCTCCGGTCCACAAGCGAACTACACCGACCGCGCGACCGCCGCTTGTCGGCGAAGTTAGTGCCAACTTTTGTCGATAGAGTGTGTCACGTTGTCAGCGCAACGGACCCCCACGGCCGTTAATCTCGGTTTTCTAGACCGGAGCCGCTATTTTCTTGAAATAGCTCCTCAATTATCAAGAACGTCTATTTCTACAAAAAAAATAATTTCGAAAATTACCACTGCGTATAGACATGTGACACAAAATGGAGCATGCAGTCAAACAATTTTAGTAGGACTCACATGGAGCTGACGGCTGTATACGGTCGAAAATTTTCGTAGCAGCAAGTGTAAGAGACAGGCAACGAATGTGGCATTTCAGAAGGAATCATATATGTACGAAATAAAACCCCTTCGTTTCGGTATCTGACCCAATACAACTCACCGTTCTCATAAAATTAATGGGACAATATCACAATTTATATGCCTATAAACGATGCACGTAACCATGTTCACCGCTGAAATTTGTAGACGTCTTTATATAAGTTCTCACTTACGTTTCCATGGAAAGTGACAGCTTCGAACGATCGTTGTAATCCTACGAAATTTATTACGACTCTTTTCTTTGTAAATAGAAAATTACATCGAACAGCACAATTCCATGAAGCATTCCGTCTTCTGGGATGTGTCGCCGTGTAGATATTGTGTGAACCGACGTTTCGGAGGAACATTTCGCCTACATCTTCAGAGTAGAAAAATTCGCGAGCGAGGAACCAGCGTGGCTGCCACTTGCTCACGCTGGTTCCTCGCTTGCGGATTCTATTTACGCTTAAAGTAGAGGCGATAAGTTCCTCCCGAAACGCCGGTTCACACAAGATCTACACGGCGCCACATCCCAAAGGACGGAATTCTTCTTAGTCACCGACGTGAAAACCTCAAATCTTACAACACGATTCCAGCCTTACGTTTAAAATTCTAATATGTAACACATACGTACACAATGTGCTACGAGGCTCAGTAATTTTCACACACTCATTCTTCTGACATAGCAATATAGCTCTTACCACCAGACATCATTGTCTGTCTACAGCAATTTTTTTTATTGCTAGTGGGGTGGGACTAAGTCCCTTGTACTGCGGCCACTTCTGGCCTATTGTACCAGCCCCAGGTGATGGGTGAGGGTGATTGTGGAGCAGTTGGTGCAATGAAGATTGGCAGGGGAAACCGAAGTACTCGGAGAAAACGTGCCCCAGCGCCACTTTGTCCACCAGAAATCCCACTTGACAAGACCTGGGATCGAACCGGGGCCGCCGCGGTTGGAAGCCAGCGACTAACCGCTTGAGCTATGGCGCGGCCTAAGGGAATGTTAGTTATTTTTGGTTTTCTTTATTTAAAAATAAAAATAAAAATAGGCTTATGAGATCGCTGTGCTGTCTCTTTGTGTCTGTGGATCTCCTATTATCAATTTTGAATGCCTGAACCAATCTTTTGAAACTTGGTATATGTATTTCATAGCATCTGAGCCCATCGCAAAGGCATACTTTATAAATCCCTGCCATCAGTCTATGTATCCCTCTATCGTTGCTAGGCAACGGCCCGATATAAATGTTACTGCAGCAACGAAGACACAAACAACAACAGAATTGTTGGACGCGTCGTTTTCTATGGGGTCAGTGTCGTATCAAAGGAAAGTAGGCTATTAGGTCTGCACACAATATCTTCTTATAAAATTGTAGAATACTCCGTTTTCTGAATAGGGTTCTAAAAGTGAAGGTATACTCGTGTCTTTTAAAATCTGTCTTTATTCTCCTCTTTATGGCTTTGGCGACTGACTTACCTTCACCGTCGGTGTAAAAATTTATCACTTTATTTTTCTTCGTCGTACATTTCATTATCTTAAACACTGTTCCGTATTCCGGTGGCTTACTTCCACTCCAGAAAAAATTTACTTTACGAAATACTCATCTTGTCTTAACAGCTTCTGCAGTGAACCAAGTAACGACGCGTTTGAATGGACTATGCACTTTACACAGGAAGTCCACACAAACGACTGTATTTTTTATATGAGGTTCTCCTGAAGGTGACTATATAGAGTACCATCATCTTAGTTGTAACGCCATGTAGTTCAAATCTAGCGACGTTTCGGAGGAATGTTTCATTTTCATCATCAAGGTCGAAGAGTAAGACAGGCAAGAAACCAGCGGATGCAGACGACATGTTTAACTGAGCTTATCGCCTGCTTATGATAGATAAAAGAAACTAAACTCCGTGGCTCTTAGTCCGCAAGCTAACTATACAGACCTAGCGACTGCCGCTTATCTGCGAAGTTGGTGCCAACTTTCGTGGATAGAGGGTGTTGCATGGTCAGCGTAAAGGATCCCCAAGGCTGTTAATCTCGATTTTCTAGAACGGAGCCGCTACTTTTACATTCAAGTAACACCTCAATTAACCTCACGAGGCTGAGTGGACCCCGTTCCAGACCCACTACTTCTCAGAAAATCTGGTAGCGTCGGAAGTCGAACCCGGACCTCTTGATCAATAGCCAGGAACTCTATCCACTAGATCACAGAGGCGGTCTGCTTCTGATGCTTCCTTGTATTAATCTTTGACCATGAAGTTGAAGGCGATGTCCCCCCGAAACTTCGGAATGTGTTTGAACCACACGGCTGTACCAATGAGGGGATCGCATTCTTCATGCACACCCCGTGAGAGTCTCCAATCTAACGATGTGCAGTCCTGTAGGTGTGCCCCTACACGAGTAACATGCCTCCGAATAACTTGGGAGATATTTCTCTTCGTCGGCCTGATTTCAGTCAATATTTGTCACCCTGGGACTTCCATTTCGTTGGCTTCTGAAAGGAAGAATAGCAAGAAAGGAAAAGTTTCCGGTCTAGCGACTTGCTGAATGATGAAGGCTTGATACGGCGTCGGCATAAGACATAAAGATTTATTTGTGACTGGAATGAAGAAGCTTTCAGGTCAGAACGGCGTATTCTAAGAAAATGCGATGCACGGGAAATTTATTGCATTATAATGGTGCAGAAACAACTGTACTTGTCTCTACAGGATAAAGAAGAAATTCCTCGTATAATAAACCAGGCATATAGTTTACATCGACTTGACGATGTTGCTTGACCGCCTCTGTGGTCCAGTGGTCAGAATTCCTGGCTACAAATCAAGAGGTCCGGGTTCGATTCCCCGCTCTACCATATTTTCTGAGGAGTACTTGGTCTGGAACGGGGTCCACACAGCCTCGTGAGGATAATTGAGGAGCTATTTCAAGGAAATAGCGGCTCCGCTCTAGAAAACCGAAATTAACGGCCGTGGGGATCCAGTGCACTGACCACGCGACACCCTCTATCCGCAAAAGTTGGCACTAACTTCGCCGACAAGCGGCGGTCGCTCGGTCTTGCGGTCTAGAGCCACGGAGTATTTTGTTGTTTGTTTTACTTGTATTTGACGATGTTGCTTTGACTACACAGGTTGTGTGTTTCTCCGACTGAACTAGGAAGGGTGATCTTGAATGGTGAATATCCCAGTGGAATCTGAAAGGAACGAAGTGGTCTTGGCCTATGTGACAGACCGGCATTGAACTCATCGGTCTAGCTGTAACATTATACGCTTGTATACTGGACGTACTCGCTTACAATATGAGTCATTACATTAGTTATCATGACTGAAGTTTTTCTATTACCCAATCCATTCAGGTAAATTCCCTAATACTACCTGTATTAATGAATTATCCTAGCATTATCGAAGCTGTATTATCTAAATACCGTTATAGAATTAACAAGAAAAAATACCGACATTCGCCAAGAACGAATTAGAAAAACCACGAAATATTTCAGTCAATGGATATACTTTTTTTTTCACTCTGTATTTTTTATGTGGGACAATACTGAGTTTCTTGTGTCGATAAGTTTCCTGAGCTTCATGAATATTTATGTCTGCAGTAGACGTTTCGCTAAAATATGTTATCTCATCCTGTCTATAAGTCAGCTACCTGTAATATGTGTTGACACTCTAATTACTTCATAATTACTTTTCTCCTTCAAAAATATTGCTCAATTTTAAGAAGAGAAGATAAGCTAATCAGCAAATTAACTAATTCTATGAAGCAGAGCAGAATTTTTTGTCGCTCAGTGAGGAAATTCCTTGCCATTTTTATGACCGAATGTCAACAAATATCCGCTTTTCATCCTTGACCTAAATTGCATGAATTCAGTTTACACCAAAAAACTACATTTCTTCAGAAATTCGCCTTAACACTGCTCTCCGATATATCCTCACACTTTAATAAAATGCTGTAAATATTTATTTAACCTGTTTCTCGTTAAATCTTCCTAGTAATATGTTTAAAGGAATACGTTTTTAAGCTGCTCATTATGCAATTTTGTTCCATAATCCAGTTTTCGTCCTATTAATGCGAAATATTCTTCTCAGCAATAACAGATAAAATTCCAATGTTATTTATTTCAGTCATTAATATTTCAGCTAAGAGAGAAATGCATTTGAAGAATTTCTAACTACAGAATATTTTATGCATTAAAAGTTTAACATATGATGACTTCTTTTTGATAAGATATTACTTTTAAAATTTGTGATGTACTGAGTAATGGGTATAATAGAATTTTCATACAATAAAATAAGTTTTATAATCGTTAGCCTACAACTTCCTCATTTCTCTATACAAATGGAAGGATTTCAAGGAAAATAAAATCATAAGCTTTTCCCTGAGAATATGATTATCCATTTCATTAATACAAATGAAATATTCACTTAGAAAGATTTGCTATTTCAACTCCGGGCATCTTCTTCGTTCAATGATATAATTGGAAATAAATTACCGTCAGTCATGGACCCTTCAAGATAAGACCGAACTTGTAGTTTCCACTCATTAAAAATAATTTATGAAAACACCACTATTTTGAGTTGTGTGATTATTAAGGTTCAGCCACACAGAGCGCTACGCTATGTTCGCTACGTACGCTACGTACGCTGTGTACACTCTGCGACGCAGGTAACATAGGGAACATAGCGTACGTAGCGTACGGAAATCTGTGTGGCCAGTCACATTGGCAATAAAGGTGGATATTTTTCTGTTCGTATAGCGCTCTGTGTGGCCGAAACTTTAGACGAAGTTTTGGGTAGGATGTTTGGATTCATTGCACGCTCAACTCTTAACTACAAATAATACAGAGCTATCGCTGATCTACGCGCTTTATAAGTCGTACACGGTAAGTTTTTTCAGTCTTCACTAGTCGTATCCTGGCAACGGATGTATAACAGTCTCAATGTGAGTGCAGCACATTATGAAGTCTTCTCTGCACAGCCTAATTCCTTTCTTGAAGTTCCTTCTAAGTTATTTTGCAAAATGCACACTCCAGAGACTGTCAATTCTCGACCAATGGCTCACTTAGAACTCCTGAACTCGACTGACTATTCTCAACTGAACTCTTCTTTATAATAACTTTGCACAGACCGAACAGAAAACACGGCGTCCAACAATCCCCTTATTTTTGTGTGATTACTGATCCGTAGCTTAGAAACGGATCACAATGAAACCCCTTTGCAGAGTAGTTGCCTAGGGATAGCCCTGGTAATTTTAACGTGTTTACCAGCCGTTGCAAAGCAACGTATGTTCCTTCTCGTGATCGCTGCAGAACAACAGCTATACACACTGCAATACAAATAATCAAAGAAATTATTTTATTAATTAAATTCAGCATGGAAAATGGCAGACATTTCATTAGTAGGATTTTATCATAGTTCAATGCAGTCTCCAACCAGTCGAGTTAGTTCTAGTGCAAGACACGCGGTCTTCTGTCACTGATTCCTTATCTAAAGACGCAGTATAAATATAGTAAATCCATTTAGTATCCATGACACTAATGACAGAGGGAAATGCAAAGACAAAACAGGGCACGGGCTATAAATCCAACACGTCAATAGTCTGTGTACAAACCATCAGTCTACTGGGAGATATCCGTCTGTTTCCAAACACGTATCAGCATTCACAATTCCCTAGATGAGAATCCAGCTACACGTGCAATTTCCACTCTAACTGATGGAATTTCAATTTTAGTGGAGATATTTATCCGATTGAGGAGGAAATTAAGAGGAGATTGAACTTGGGTAATGTCTGTTACCATTCGGTCCAGAACATTTTGTCTTCTACTCTGCTGTCCAAACACATAAAAATTAGAATATACAAAACTATAATTTTGCCTGTGGTTCAGTATGGGTGTGAAACTTGGTCTCTGACATTAAGGGAGGAACATAGACTGAGGGTGTTTGAGACCAGGGTGTTGAGGAGAATATTTTGACCGAAGAGGGGTGAAGTGACAGGAGGTTGGAGAAAACTGCATAATGAGGAGCTTCATAACTTGTACTCTTCTCAAAGTATAATTAGAATGATCAAGTCAAGGAGGATGAGATGGACAGGGCATGTAGCACGAATGGGGGAGAAGAGGAATACATATAGGATATTGGTGGGAAAGCCAAAAGGAAGGGGACCGCTGGGAAGACCAAGACGTAGGTGGGTGGACAATATTAAAATGGATCTTAGAGAGATAGGATGGGATCGTATGGATTGGATTGATCTGGCTCAGGATAGAGACCAGTGGAGGGCTCTTGTGAACATGGTAATGAACCTTCGGATTCCATAAAATGCTGGGAAATTCTTGAGTAGCTGCAGAATTGGCGGCTCCTCCAGAAGGGCTCAGCTCCGTAAGTAAGTAAGTAAGTATGTAATTTAATGTGAATCTAATGATCAGTCATTTGAACTCCAGAGGTGGGGGGGGGGTGATCAGCCCGCGGCAAGGCTGATGCCCACTACACAGGATAACGCACACAGAATAAAAGCAGACAGACATCCGTGCCTCGAATTGGATTCGAACCCACAATCTCAGTATTTGAGCAGGTGAAGACACATTCATTGTTTCTTTGTTTTATAACTCAGATGTGTACGCCTACGTGCTGTGTTATTAATGAATAAGTTAGGATAGCATTGCAGAATTACTGACTGTTAGGAACTGAATGTTTTCATGGTTTTCCTCACTTACTCCAAACAAATGCTGCTTTAATACCTTGAAATACGCGTAAGCTACAGCCTGCTCGCAGATATTTATGAACTCAGCATTCATAACCACATTTGTAGGTCATTCGACGATATAATCTATGCACTTAGAATAGCGCAGCGCAAATAACCTAAAAGTTAGTAACATCATTTATCAGGGAGGCACGCGGTAGCGTATTTGGTTGAGGCACTATGCTACAGGCCCGAAAGTCGCGTGTACGATACCCGATGATGTGGAATTTTTCAATTGACCTAATTCTTCCAGCCGTACTCTGGCCCTGGGGTTGACTCAACCTCTAACAGAAATGAGTACCAGGAATATTCCTGGTGGTAAAGGGCGGCCGGCGCGTAAGGCTGACAACCTCCCTGCCATCTGTGAGCCAACTGTCTAGAAAATCTGGGAGCTTCGACGTCTCACAACCCTATGGGCCTCCATGGTCTGTTACAGGGGTATCTTTAAGTGTTTAAATTTATTTTTTATCATTTTATCAGTCCCAAGTAGCATTAATTTAATAAAAGGTACTTAGGCCTATCCATACTGGAACCCCGTCTTATGGAAATGTGTTACGTTTGTGGAGAAAGAGCTGTGAACATATTATTTTTGGCATTGGCTGAAAGTAGAATTTCAAATCATGTTCCGGGCGCTTTTATTCTCCATTAATACCAGACTGGGTGAGCCCCAGTGTCCCTGTGGGCTTAACGGAGAGGAAGAATAGCCCCATCGTCCCAGGGGGAGATTCAAACCACGGATGCCAGTCACTGTACAGAGCTATCACGGCTCACATGAACAGGAACATTAAGAATATATGAATGCGACGCCACGCAATTCCGTAGATGGGTTCCTCCAAAAATTTGGTACTTATCGGTCAAACTGAACGGCGTCACGTCTCGAAAACCATTAATCTTCATATTCATCGCCCTGAGAATCTCAAACATTACAAGAAGAAGAGGAAATATACTTACAAATCCGACCCGCGGACGTGCCATAGAATGAGCAATATGGCGGCCGCGCGAAGCAGCTCCACAAATAAACCCATCTTAGGACATCTGAAATAAAAGAGAGTTACCAGTTATTTACTTGTTGTTTAGAGTAAAATTTGGCTCCAGACAGAAAGAGTTAGTACCTCGAAGTACATCGGAGTTATCCCATACAAATTCAGCACATGTAAAATTAATATCTTGATATCAAATATTGATAAGAAGGTTACGATACATAACTTATCTAAAGGAATAATGTATTAATCCAGCAAAGGAATAACCAACAGACTATTTACGGAACTAAACAATCAATAAAGTGACACAGTAAGTAAATAAAGAAACAGCAGCAAATCACCAACCACCTCAATGTCTCCAACATAAGACATACAAATGACATAAGTTCTGAGAAAAATTAGAGAAGTTAATTACATTATAGTATGGTAAAAGGGAGCCGGTCACGTTAGCCGAGCGGTCTAAGGCATGCACTGTCTTCGCTCGCTCGGAAGCCGGGATTGTGGGTTCGGAACTGTTTCCTGTGAGGTACGGACTGAATTCTTATATATTATTCTTATACACTGCCGGTCACGGTAGCCGAGCGGTCTAAGGCATGTACTGTCTTCGCTCGCTCGGAAGCCGGGATCGTGGGTTCGGATCTGTTTCCTGTGAGGTACGAACTGAATTCTTATATATTATTCTTATACACTGCCGGTCACGGTAGCCGAGCGGTCTAAGGCATGTACTGTCTTCGCTCGCTCGGAAGCCGGGATCGTGGGTTCGGATCTGTTTCCTGTGAGGTACGAACTGAATTCTTATATATTATTCTTATACACTGCCGGTCACGGTAGCCGAGCGGTCTAAGGCATGTACTGTCTTCGCTCGCTCGGAAGCCGGGATCGTGGGTTCGGATCTGTTTCCTGTGAGGTACGAACTGAATTCTTATATATTATTCTTATACACTGCCGGTCACGGTAGCCGAGCGGTCTAAGGCATGTACTGTCTTCGCTCGCTCGGAAGCCGGGATCGTGGGTTCGGATCTGTTTCCTGTGAGGTACGAACTGAATTCTTATATATTATTCTTATACACTGCCGGTCACAGTAGCCGAGCGGTCTAAGGCCTGAACTGTCTTCGCTCGCTCGGAAGCCGAGATCGTGGGTTCGGATCTGTTTCCTGTGAGGTACGGACTGAATTCTTATATATTATTCTTATACACTGCCGGTCACAGTAGCCGAGCGGTCTAAGGCATGCACTGTCTTCGCTCGCTCGGAAGCCGGGATCGTGGGTTCGGATCTGTTTCCTGTGAGGTACGAACTGAATTCTGAAGTAAAACTTCAGTAACGGTGATTACGAGTCCTATCTTCTGCGATATAACGCCGTGTGGTCCGCTGAGAGCCGCCTCTGTGGTCTAGTAGTCAGAGTTCCTGTCTACAGATCCGGAGGTCCCGGGTTCGATTCCCGGCGCTACCAGATTTTCTGAGAAGTAGTGGGTCTGGAACGGGGTTAACTCAGCCTCATGAGAATAACTGAGCTGTTTCAAGGAAATAGCGGCTCCGGTCTAGAAAACCGTGATTGGCGGCAGTGGTGATCCGTTGTCCTGACCACGTGACACCCTCTATCCGCAAAAGTTGGCACTAACTTCGCCGACAAGCGGCGGTCGCTCGGTCGGTATAGTACACTGGGGGACCAAAGGCCACGGAGTTTATTTTTAGTAGTAAGCTGAAAATCAACAGACGTTTCGGAGGAACATTTCTGCCCCATATTCAGGACTGAAGATTAAGCACGGCAAGAAACAAGTCTAAATCAGGCAAAAAGATCGATTGTCTTGCAACGGGCTACAATGCGTTATAACCCAGAAAATAGAAGTTTTCATAAACTTACCGGCTTATAGTCGGGAGACGGGTTAGTGTAGTCGGTATATAGGCTGCCTATGGAATGGAGGACCATGAGGTCGGAGTTCGAGTTCCAGTAGGGTCAAGAATTTTCTCTTCTCCACATCGTCCAGACCGAATCTCGTGTCCACGCAACCTCCTATCCCATGAGTACCTGGGGTTCTTTCCCCGGGGGTAACATTGCTGGGACGTGAAGCTGACAACTCACCTCCAACTAGTACCGAGGCCAAGAAAATGTGGATCTATAAATTCACTCCCCCATACGCCTTAATGGCGTAGCGCTTAATTAGTTAAGCACAGGGACAACTTTACCTTTATCTTAGTGGCTTACATTCGAACTTATAGAGGGTTTTCCTTATTCTCAAACAGTTCTCGCAAAACAGCAAGAGCCTAAGACGGACATTCTGAACGTCGTAATGTAATGTTAGCAGACTCCACTGAGTAACGTAATTTAGCTCAACTCATACACTTCATTTCCTGAAGTTTACGTCAGAATTCGATCCCCATTATCTGTAATTTTTATCCTCCACTCTAGATAGAGGTGTATAGTCAGTGTTACGCCCCTGCCGCTTTAACCTGTGGAGAAGAGTCTTCAGGTAGCCATTAAACAGGTGTTTGCCCCCCCCCCCCCCACACACGCAATATGAGTTCTATGGAAAAGAGAAAATCCAGCAACTGTAGTCCGTCGCATTACCGACTGAGCTATCTCAGCTGTCATAATGTATCCTAAAGGAATTTATTTTTCCTTATTTGTACCAAGATTTAACTTTATTTATAGATGTGCACATGAAAAAAAAACATAAATATAAAGGTAAGGGTATCCCTGTAACAGGCCGTGAAGGCCCATAGGGTTGTGAGACGTTGAGGGTCCCACAGTATCTAGACAATTAGCTCAAAATGGCGGTAAGGTTGTCAGCCTTACACGCCGGCCGCGCTTTACCCGCCAGGAAGATTCCTGGTACTCATTTCGGTTAGAGGCTGAGTCTACCCCAGGCCCATAGCGTGGCTAGGATTAGATGAATTGAAAAAAATCATCTCATCGGAACTCGAACCCACGACCTTCCTGCTTGTAGCATAGTGTCTCAACCAACTACTCTACCGCGTGCCCCCTTTCCACCAAAGGAACAACGAATATATTCACACAAAATTTTGAGTTTAAGTACTTCGTAATTTATTCGTCCACTTACGTATGCAAAAATTCACAAACCTAACTAAAGAATTTCAAGGATGTCAGTGAGAGAGATAAAGAAAGAAAATCAGGGTTATACAAAAAAAGAAACAAATGTTCAAACAGTTCTTTAATTATAAAGTAATATTTTCTCGAAAATTCCGATTTTTACAAGTCCTTTGTTGGTTAATTCTTAACCACTTTTTGTTCGTAACAGAAGAATGCTGACAATTGAGGTGTCGTGCGATTGGCACGTGTTTGGAACATCTCATTTGCAGTTCTGTGCCATTCTTAATTAGGGCTCGACAGAGCGTGTTAATAAAGCTTCGCTCAGCAAGGCGTGTAATTCATTGCATGCCTCGTAACAGCTGAATTGATATGGATCAGAAGGGTGATTATTCAACCATCCAAAAGCTTCGATTTATTGCTACAATTATTTTAAATTTAAATCCATAATTTATAAGTTAGTCTTTAATTCATTTCACTATTATATTTATTATGCAAATATACGAATGAAAATTTGTTCTTCCTTCCTATTGTTTTTATTACTGTTGAATTAATTATGGAATAAATTAAACTCTAGGAATTTTCCTTCAATCAAATTTGTAGCTTTTTTTTCCACTTGTCAACATGAAATATTTCGGTCCCCTTATGACATATAAGCAAGGGTTTCCTTGCAGAACCTATAATTTATAATCTCCTACTCCAGAGACTTAAACTCTACTAACTTCGTGTTGTTAATATTTTCATGAGCCACAGCAAAATGAAACATATCGGACGGGTTTCGTCCTGAGAATGTCAGCATGTAGTCAATATTTCTCTTCTTAGGTGGCGTGCAAACTTTAGCATACATATGTTGGTATGCTGAAGGGGGCTGTTGCATAATTTTCCTCTATGTTGTGGTGTAGTTTATGAATACAGTTTTGTTGGATGCGAACTCTTGGCTATTTGTTGCATTTCTCTTGCTTATCCAAGTTATGTGCTTTAGGGCGGATCTGAGGGTAGCCCCTAGTAAGTTAAGAGGAACAGATTAAGTAAGTACTTAACTTTTATGTCTCTCTTCTTAAATCTAAAAAGAAAGTTTCAGAGAAAAAAATATATAATATATATACTGTAATGTGTATTCCATAATGTTCTGTGTACCATAAACAGGTTTCGAAAATTTTATGGAGTTATGTGTTCAACAAGAAACGTAAGTTTCTAGAATCATGGATTCTCTTGCTAAGTGCCTGGACTTAAAACCCCAAGGTAGGGCCGCGCCATAGCTCAAGCGGTTAGTCGGTGGCTTCCCACCGCGGCGGCCTGGGTTCGATCCCGGGCCTGGTCAAGTGGGATTTGTGGTGGACAAAGTGACGCTGGGGTGGGTTTTCTCCGAGTACTTCGGTTTCCCCTGCCAATCTTCATTCCACCAATTGCTCCACAATCACTCTCACCTATCATCTGGGGCCGGTACAATAGGCCAGAAGTGGCCGCAGTACAAGGGACTTAGTCCCACCCCACTAGCAATAAAGAAAACCAGGGTACCTAAAACATTTAAGTCGTTAGTAGCCGAAAGAATACTTCAAATTTACTGTTCAGACCCCACATAAATGAAGCAGCTTTACAGTCGTACTTATCAACTTTATGGAGATAATCAAGTAGAAGGAGGGAGAACAAGAATAGCCAACCGCAGTTAATTACGGGGATGCAAAACGTAATGCGCGCGATAATTAAGAGAACTGCGCTAATGAATAGAAAAAAAGGACACGAAACTTAAATTGCATAAAATCAGAAACAGAAGCAACGACGCCACGAAATGCGAGCTGCTCTTTCTCCAGTTCAAATATTTACGTTCACCCGCGTGTACAATGATGATGACTGAAAGACATGGGGTTGTCACGGCGGTGACTATGAAGAATGTCGTCTTCTGGGATGTGGCGCGTGTTCATCTTGTGTGAACCGATATTTCGGAGAAACGTCTCCAGCAACCTGCTCAAGCCGGTTCCTCGATCGCGGTTTTTTCTACCCTGAAGATGGAGACGATACGTTCCTCCGAAACGTCGGTTGGCACAAGATCTACACGGCATGAGGAATAATCACATTAGACTATAGAACGCTAACTGAATGACGAAATGCCCATTCTAATAAGCCGATAGTCGCTAAGCCAGTCAGAAAATTATCTACATTTAATGGAATCCGAACGTAAATTACCATGTTCACAATCGAACACCACCGTCTATCCTGAGCCACTTTTATCCTGTCAATATTTTTACATGTTATTGCTGTAGGATAAATGTTAATCTTATCCATAAACCTACGACTGTGCCTACAAAACAGGACTCTTTCCTTCAGGTTTTTCGACTACAATTTATATGCATCTCTCAGGTGTTTCCTTTATGCTACATGTTCGGTCCATCAATGCTTCCTTTATTTGATCACCCGAATAATATCTGGCGAAGAATAAAGAAAGGTAAAGGTAAAGCTGTCTAGGCAGTGAAGGCCCATAAGTCTGTGAGACGTCGAGGATCCCACATTTTCTAGACAATCGGCTCACAGATGGCAGTGAGGTTGTCAGCCTTACGCACCTGCCGCCCTTTACCCACCAGGAAGGTTCTTGGTACTCATTTCTGTTAGAAATGATTCCAAAGCCTGGGAAAAATCACACTGACGTAACAAGCTACCGTCCAATTAGCTTGTTACCCATAATATCGAAACTTCTTGAAAAGCTTATCCTCAATAGAATTAATCATGACGCCAATCCAAATGACTGGATCCCTAATCACCAATTTGGCTTTCGACAGGCAGACTCCACAGTACAACAATGCCACCGAATAGCTAATATAATCAACCAAGCTATGGAAAACAAACAATACTGCACTGCTGCCTTCCTCGACGTAAGTCAGGCATTTGACAAAGTTTGGCATCCAGGCCTGCTTTACAAAATCAGAAGAATTCTACCGGCCAAATATTTCGCAATACTGCAGTCGTACCTAACAGACAGAGAATTCGAAATAAAAATCAACGCTGAAGTATCCAACCGAAGAAACATACAATCAGGAGTTCCTCAGGGCAGTATCTTGGGTCCACTCCTCTACGTGCTATACACCTCAGATATACCGACCACCGAATTAACAAAAATAGGTACGTTCGCAGACGACACAGCAATCTTCGCTACGTCAGAAGACCCGGTAATTGCTTCATCTAATTTACAAGAACATCTGAATCTAATGGAGAAATGGCTACACCGATGGAAAATCAAAGTGAATGAAAGCAAATCGGCGCATGTGACTTTTACTCTCAGGAAAGGAAACTGCCCCTCAGTACACCTAAATCATGTTAACATTCAACAGCAGGATGTAGTAAAATACTTAGGACTACACCTGGACTCAACATTAAACTGGAAACACCATATAGCGAAGAAGAGAAAACAAATCGAAATTAAGTTCAAGGAAATAAATTGGCTAATAGGTCGGAAATCTCACCTAACAATAGATAATAAACTACTGATCTACAAAACAATAATTAAACCCATATGGACATACGACATTGAGCTCTGGGGATGCGCCAGCAAATCCAACATAACAATCATCCAGCGAAGTCAATCCAAAATACTTAGAGCCATAGTTGACGCACCTTGGTACGTGTCAAACCAAACTCTTCACACCGACCTCAAGATCCCATATGTAAGAACCGTAATCACAGACAGAATCCAAAAACATTATCAGAAACTGGAATCTCACCCCAACAACGCAATAGAAGCTCTCCTTCAACCTACACAATACAGAAGACTAAGACGAACTTGGCCAAACGATCTCCAGGAAAACTGAGGTGTAATCGATGGATTACAGCTCTTCAAGCCAACCTAGTACAATAGAATAATTATTGTACATGACAGCAAATTAGCTCATAGAATGCAAATTCAGATTGCTAATAAATGATAAATAAATAAAAAAAATCTGTTAGAGGCTCAGTCGACTCCAGGCCCATAGTTCGCTTGGAAGGATTAGGTAAATTGAAAAATAAATCCATCCCATCGGGACTCGAACCCGCGACCTTCCGGCTTGTAGCATAATGTCTCAACCAACTACGATACCACTTGCCCCAATTTGGTGAATAGTAAAAATGATAAAACTGAAAATTTGAAAAAAAAAATTAAAACAAAATGACTTCAAATTATTATAAGAAAACGGATGATATATTTTGCGAGTATATTCCACTTTTTGATAATCCTTGGGCAAAGTTCAAAACTCCCCGTTAACTAAGCCTGAGTTCATGAATTACGCTTTGGAGACAACAGGTCATTGTGAAGGTCTGTCTATTGGCTTCTGGGACAGGTCATCAGGCCATGAGAAGCCTCACGACTTTCCCCAGCAGTTCCAATCGATTCTTTATTCCTTCCTATATGCTGTTCATATTTCCTTGCTACAAAACAGATCTACCGAACAATAGAAAACTTCAACATGGCGTCGTAACGCTGGTTCGCTTGGAAACAAAGAGTATCAGCTTTTCTAAGGCCCTTTTCGAAATCTTTAACGTAGTAACTGAAGGATATATATTTCCTGTATAAAATATAAGGCCCGATTGAGAGAAAGGGACATACAAGAATTATGAACCGGGGGGACGAACATTATGGTGGAAAATAAAGAGTTTCGAAACAAGATTTTAACCACATACGGAGATGAAGAGGAACAAAATTTGTTGGGGCGAGGATTTTGATAGGAGATTTAAAAATGTTTACGCTGAAATAGATGGTAGGTGGATAGTGGAATTCAAGAATGAACATAAATGGCAAAACAAGGGATATATTTGACTAAATATAATGAGAAATGGAAGAGGATGGCAAATAAAACACGAGAATAAAGTAGAAATATATCTAAATGACTCGTTATTACTGTGGGTAGTAAAAAAACAAACTCCGCAAGTGAACTATACCGAAAGAGCGACCGCTACTTGTCGGCGAAGTTAGTGCCAACTTAGATGGTAACAGGATAATTATAATTAATATAATTAAATTTGATCTGGTTNTTTAATTGTTTCTTGCATCCTGTTGTGTATTTAATCAATATTAGAGTCAATTTTACCAACTACACAACACGTTTCTATTATTATCACACTACATGTTTCGACCTCAAGAGGTCATCCTCAGGTGTACGAACAACAGTATAATTACACGCAATCACATTCGTTTTTCCACTTATTCGACCCTGTATCTTATTCAGGCTTACGCTCAATGATATCACTGAGTGTAAGCCTGAATAACATACAACGTGTATTATACTGTTATTCGTACACCTGAGGATGACCTCTTGAGGTCGAAACATGTAGTGTGATAATAATAGAAACGTGTTGTGTAGTTGGTAAAATTGACTCTAATATTGATTAAATACACAACAGGATGCAAGAAACAATTAAAGTATAAAAGACTATTGAGGCCGTTCAATGCGATTGATAAATATTTTCTTCTTTTTTAATCTTCCATCCTTCACATGTTTCAGTCGGAGCTACCATCTTCAGAAGGATACATCAATACATACGCAAACTACTATGTAAATATCATTGGTCATTATCAATAATAAGTAATGTAAAGTAAATCTATCCCTGCACCAGGCCGTGAAGGCCCATAGGGCTGTGAGACGTTGAGGGTCCCACATTATCTAGACAATCGGCTCATAGATGGCGGTAAAGTTTTCAGCCCTACGCGCCGGCCGCCCTTTACCCCCAAGAATATTCCTGGTACTCATTTCTGTTAGAGGCTTAGTCGACCCCAGGGCCATAGTGCGGCTGGAAGGGTTAGGTAAATTGAAAAAAATCCGGTGACCTCATTGGGACTTGAACCCGCGACCTTCCGGCTTTTAGCATAGCCCCAGAACCAACTACGCTACCGCGTACCCTCATTATCAATAATAATTTATGAATATTTTAATAAATTCATGCACATTACTGTAATATTTTATAATCATGACACTGTAATAGTAGTTTCCGTATTTATTGCTATGCCCTTCTGAAGATGGTCGCTGCGACAGAAACATGTCAAGGATGAAAGATTAAAAAAAGAAATATATATACAAATCATACTGGACTGCGTTAATAATTTTCATATTAATGTTAATATAGAGGAAACTTAGAAAGTACATAAAACATGATTTTTCTGAGAGTATTGGCAAATGCAAATAAATAATTTGACGTACTGACTGTAGAAAGAAATGCTTTCTGAATATGTAAAAAGATATAGGGGTCGTTACGTCAGCGCTCCATGCGGGAATTCGTTGAATTACAGGGCAGTTGCAGCTTCGGTATTGTTTTTTTTTTTTTCTTACACGCTTTTGAAAAGGCATGGCTAATGTGTTTCTGTATCTTGATTTAATTGGCATGCATGAATGCCTTCAATGAGACTTTTTTCCTAACTTCCACCCATTCTACGCTCCTAAATTAACACAGAAATCGTGAGAGCGCTGAGGTACTGAAATGTGATTCTCAGCTGTTATGTTAGATTCTGTTTTAAAAAGGATGCAGAACAGCGGCTGGAAACCGTGTTGATGCGAAGAGCTGATTTCATTCGATGCACTGTACGTATGTTGGCCCTCAGCTATATATGTATGCATGTTGTGTCATTCTAACAGCGGCAAAAATAAATTATTTCGAAAGTGTTGGATTTTGATAGTGACCGCCTCTGTGGTCTAGTGGTCAGAGTTCCTGTCTACAGATCCGGAGTTCCCGGGTTCGATTCCCGGCGCTACCAGATGTTCTGAGAAGTAGTGGGTCTGGAACAGGGTCCACTGAGCCTCGTGAGGATAATTGAGGAGCTATTTCAAGGAAATAGACGCCCCGGTCTAGAAAACCGAGATTAACGGCCATGGGGATCCGTTGCGCTGACCACGTGACACCCTCTATCCTCAAAAGTTTGCACTAACTTCGCCGACAAGCGGCGGTCGCTCGGTCGGTATAGCTCGCTTGGGGACTACAGGCCACAGAGTTATTTTTGGGGAGGGGGATTTTGATAATGCCTGAGGGATGCAACTGGACGAATTTTAGAAGACGGTTGAACAATGTAGAAAGCATCAAATGAACATAGGATTCCACCCTCAGCATTCTTAAGTAAAGGCATTTTAATCTCCAGCTAAAGAAGTGTGAATTTTGTGGAAAAATTTTGACGAATTGTGTATTCTGGGATATAAAGACGTATAGACTGTTAAAAATCAACTGACGATTCGGAGGAACATATCACCTTCATATTTAGGGTCAGAAAATAAACCAAGGTGAAAGCACGTGACAAGTAGAGACAGAAAATGCAGACATGTTCCTCTGAAACGTCAACTGACCTTCAACGGACTACATGTCGTTATATCCCAGAAAATAGAACTTCTCATAACTACCGCTGTGAGAACCTCAAATCATCAGAAGCGATGACGTTTAATTTGACGTAGGAAAATGGCCACATAACTGACCTACGATTGTATGATTTTCATGTCAGAGCGGAGAGAGAGAGAGTTCAGTGTCCGAAAACTCGTTTTAAATACAAATTAAGAAGATAGATCGCATAACAAAAATCTTTCATTGGATTATAACAGAATGTTGTTAAAAGGAAGATCGAATATCGTGAAGTTATCCAATGTGTCATTGTCTCATCTGTCGTCAAGGGTTGGAGCAATAGGCCCGTTCTTGGCATCGGTACCAAGAGAGATTATGTGAAACTATCTCTCTTGGTAACGATGCCAAAAACGGGCCTATTGCTCCAACCCTTGACGACAGATGAGACAATGACACATTGGAGAAATGGTCGTTGGAAGGCGAAAACCAAAATACACGGTTAAAAACTTTCCCATTCCCATTTTCTTCACCACAAATACCATATGGACTACCCTAGAAATGAACCCGGCTCTCTTCGAGGAGAACCTGGCAAAAATTGCCTCGCGCTACCTCCTTACTTCTGTCATTTACTGTTCTACCTAAGCTGCCTCCGTAGTCTAGGGGTAACATTCCCCCCCCCTCATGACTCAAGGTACGCGGGTTCAAACACGGCGGAGGTCGTGGAATTTTTAAGGGCGGAAAAATTCAGGGAACAAGTCCTCCGGGAGGGACTTTAAGCCGTGGGTCCCGTGTCGTAGATTTACGGCACGTAAAAGATCCTCATGTCTCTAGGAGACCTCTGAGCAAAATTAGGCAACTTTCCCGCCCAAGTAGTTTCCAATGCCTCTGGTAGATGGGGGAAGCATCGGGCCCCGAAGGCCGACCTCGATGGCTGAACGGGGCTGATAGCACGCACCAGTACCGGTAGGGTATGGCGACTGGTAGAATATCAAAGGGGGACGTACAATAGACTATTAGTCGTGGTGCATGGGGAAACCCACCCCCTCCAATAATAATAATACTGTTTTACCTGCATGGATATGAGTCACTCTTGTGAATCTTACAATTTCTCTGTTGTTCAAGAGATTTCCCATCTTTTACGGAGCCCAAAGTCTTACGAAGAAAGAGGTTACAGATGAGTCATAATTCGAAGAGAAAAAATACTTGACTGAATCGGTTGGTATGTGGGTATTTATCACGGCTATACCAACTGTCATAGTCATTAACTTCGAAATGTATGGGCGGGTGAATATTAAAGTGAACTACTTTACTGGGACAGAGTCTGTTTCATAATACAGGGTTATTCTAAATTTTTGTCTGTGTTTCGCCTAGCCTATAAGAGTAAACCGCGACAGTAACTTAGAATCGCCCTGCAGAACATATTCCTTTTGTTCAGAATATGTAGACTTAATATTAGAGGATTTCTGTACTGGAGTAGACCGTTACTGACGTCGTTGGGCCTCGTTGAGCTTAGCACAACTGCGGATTTGTCGTAGCACTGTGTAAGACATAACATCTTACTGCATAACACTACGGTTGCAACAGCTCCGCATCTACCACGCAGCGCAAGCTCCATTCTGGTATTCGTTTCCATTACTGATAGCAGAATTATGAATCCCTGCAGTGCACTCTTCAAACACTCCACACCCCACGTATTCAAAGTTCAAACTGCTGAAGTACTGTGAACAGAGAAACCTTTATAGATGCGGTCATATATTTCCGTCTTGGGACTTGCGATTAGGCAGTATGAGGGAGTTCCCCTGCGCGATCAATAGCATGGTGCGGTACAGGTCACGTGGACCGCACCTGTATACAGCCGGAGGCCCTTTTTGAAATCAGCTCGTCCACAAGTAGCTTTATTAAATGTGTACATGGATCTGAGGATGCTTCACTGAGTGAGGAAATGTTCAGCCCCTTCAGGTAAATCCTGAGATATTTACTGCGCAGTAACTGAGCTATGAAACTGGTATGAAATTGAAAACGTTCCCTAAATTGCTTTATGTTACAGGGTAAGGATAATAGTCGTACTGAACAGAAAAGTATATGCAGGAAAGGATCAGCTCGTAGCCTGTATCATGAAGAATAAATACTTACAAGTACTTCTGTTGTCCAAAGAGCTACTGCGTATTAACTGTGTTACCCTTCTGTAATACTTACTTATGGAGCTGAGCCGTTCTTGAGGAGCCGCAAATTCTGCAGGTACTCAAGAAATTCCCAGCATTTTGTGGAACCCGAAGGTCCATTACCATGTTCACAAGAGCCCTCCACTGGTCCCTATACTGAACCAGATCAATCCAATCCATACCATCCCATCCTATCTCTCTAAGATCAATTTTAATATTGTCCACCCACCTACGCCTTGGTCTTCCCAGTGGTCTCTTTCCTTCTGGTTTTCCCACCAATATACTATATGGAGGGAAGCTGCGAATATGTTGAATAAGCAGTTGTGGACAGCCGACAAGGGGTTGTCCTCCAGCTTGGGGGTTGGGCGTGGGGCTAATAATTTCCCACAGTAAAAAATAACCGTATTACGAAAAAGAACCCTACTGTAACAGATCCGTTATTTTAAAGTATATTTTCTCTAAGTAGAAAATGGAGTGACTAAAAAATATCTCTACAGTAAATATTACGTTCAGAAAAATAATAATATAAATTCATCACCGTTGTGACAAAAGCCCACAGTCTTTTGTACAAAAGATATATGAAACAGAACCGAAATATTAGACGGTGTATATTTAATTTTATATATGTAAGTACATCACTTTATACCACTACAAAATGTCTATAATAAGATTCTGTGCACATCCCATATATACAGTTTTAAATATGTCTACCTCATATAAGGAACAGAAAATATTGTAACAAACACAGAGGCGGCTAACGTAAAAGTATAATTATCCAGTTATATAATGAGAACATAAAAACATAAAACCCCAACTGGAGCCGGGTAGCTCAGTCGGTATAGAGGCTGATTGTGGACTGGACGGCCGAAGAATCTGAGTTCGAATCCCAGTAAGGTAAAAAATTGTCTCCACGTCTTTCACACCCGTCCTGCGGCCCACCCAGCCTCCTATCCAATGGGTACAGAGGCTCTTTCCCTGCCGATAAAGCGGCTGGAGCGTGAAGCTGACCACCATCTACAACTAGTGTTGAGGTTAAGGAAACGTTGGCCTATACATCCACTTCCCCATACGCCTCCATGGCTTAGTGCTTAATTAGTTAAACACAGAGACAACTTTACTTTCTCTTACCTTTATATAAAAACTAAATGAAGTTAATTTTTCGAATGTCTTACCAAGACGGTGTACGATGTCATTTTTAACGCACCATTAATTACCAAGATTGAAACAAATGAAACAAAACATTGTAACTACAGATTTGTTTGGGCAGGATACAGTAAACCGAGTAACGCATAACAGCCCATGTATCTCACTCAGGTTGTGGAAGTGAGCCCGTTAAAGCTATCGTAAATATAACTGACAAGACATAAAGCTGTAGTTAGACAATCCGTTGGGCCGCGCCATAGCTCAAGCTGTTAGTCGCTGGTTTCCCATCACGGCGGCCCGGGTTTGATCTCGGGTCTGGTCAAGTGGAATTTGTGGTGGACAAAGAGGCCCTGGGGCAGGTTTTCTCCGAGTACTTCGGTTTCCCCTGCCAATCTTCATTCCACCAGTTCCTCCACGATCACCCTCACCTATCATCTGGGGCTGGTACAATAGGCCAGAAGTGGCCGCAGTACAAGGGACTTAGTCCCACCCCACTAGCAATAAAAAAAAATTAGACAATCCCTTCCAGAAATTTTCAGTGAACATGACGAATGGAACCAACAATTATGGATGTGTTGGCACACAAACAAAAATAATCTAAATGCTACACACCTATTTCCAAACCTTGTTCCTCTATGTCAATCTTCAGAGGCATAGTGACGTATTGTACGGAGTTTGAAAACGTCAACACTGTGTGTCTCTTGGCACAACAGCAGGAATTCCGTGCGTAGAAACAACTGCCCTAGCGTCGAACCATCGGGCTCTAATCACAGGGGCTCCAAACGCTGTGAATCTGATTCGATTCTAAATAACATTCTGAGTACAGGGCCAGTAGAACTTATGGTCTTTTATGGCCTCAGTTCGGGAACTTATTTGTCACACTGTGTAGTTATAACAAATGTTGAGAAATCTTATTTTCAATTTCATTTTTTAATCAATAGTGCCGGGTTTCTGTAGAGATCTGGAACAAACTGACAAAATGCAGAACATAAAAATAATTTGGGGGAAAGAAAGAGAGAATTTTTCTTAGCACTGAAAATTGCAAATAAAATCAAATTTTTGTATACACGATATTCTCTTATTTTTAAATCTATGTAATAAAATAATAAGTTGATCTCAACTCTCTTGCATAACATCTCCTTATTATTATCCTTACGTATTTGTCTCTAGATTTTTAGCTTCATGCACAGTTTTATTGGCCATTTCGTAAAATTTCTTCGAGTGCTAAAGGGCACAATGGCCGATTTAAGAACTCTGTTTCTCCTACTATATATATATATACGCACGCAATAACTATTATAATACAGGGGGACACGCGGTAGCGTAGTTGGTTAAGACACTACGCTATAAGCCGCAAAGTCGCGAGTTCGTAACCTGATGATCATTGAATTTTTCAACTGATCTAATCCTTCCGGCTACACTATGGCCCTGGGGTCGACTCAGCCTCTAACATAAATGAGTACCAGGGATCTTCCTGGGGGGGTAAAGAGTGGCCGGTGTGTAAGGTTGAAAACCTCACCGCCATCTGTGAGCCGATTTTCTAGAAAATGTGGGAGCCTCGACGTCTCACAAACCTATTGGCCTCTACGATCTGTTACAGGGATAGCTTTACCTTTTTTCATTTCAATACAGTCTTTTGGACGATAAACTGCGCTGAAACACAATAAAGTCATGATACTTTTATGAACCACATCTCGGCTAATAAAGACGCACAAATATAGGGGTGCTTATAGATTTCAGATGTTCTGTGGCATGAAGACACAAACAACATAAAATACATCAAATATTATAGACTGACATTTTCCCTTGAGAACTCTACACATCTACAACTGAGTCTATTGTATCTGTTGCAACCGATCTGACACGACCAATACTCGGTTCCTTCATATTTTACGAACTGAGGCTCGCATGAAATTGCCAAGGAAATCAAACCAGCTCTCTCATGCGATGTACCTGGTAGCTGGGAAGCTCGGCAGTTGTGATCAGCTTCTCGGACCCGACATCTTCCGTCTTCGTAGTTATGGCAGTGCAGTTCTTTTAAAGCTGGCTATTTCACGACGCAGCCCGTATCAGTCGCACATAGCGTCGAGGGCAGGATGAGTAACACTAATGGAGCAGTTTAACGGAAAGCTGATCGCAGTCAAAGCGCGGTCTAAGGCATAAAATCTATTCGTCCCCTTCCGCGAACGCTAGGATCGTGGGTTCGAATCTCACTCAAGTCATGATTGTTTGCGTTTATTCCGTGTTTATGTTGTTTTACGTGTACGTAGTACTCTTGCGACGAGCTGATCCCCCGTTAAATGAGTCCTACCGACTGTTTGAAATTAAGAAACCGAAGTGAAACGAAGCGTTTCACGGACGCCCTATGATCCAAGTGGGAACAACAGGAATATATATGTATATAGATAGGTGGATAGGTGGGTAGGTGGATATGTGGATAGATAGATGGTTTAAGGAGAAAAAATTGACACAGAAAGCCGAAGTATTCGGTGAAAACCTTCTCCAGTACGAGTGCCTCTTTGTCCACCACATATCCCACCTGATCTGAGCAGGAAACGAACTCAGGACGCCGCGATAGAAACCAGGCGATACATCTCTTCAGTTATAGCACAACCGACAGCGTAGTATTTTCATTAATCTCGATTAAATTTTGGTCCGGGCTATATCTGTGCCCTGTTGTATCCCGAAGGATGTGATGGGATACTCGTGTAGACCGAGCGGACAGTCTGTGTTTGGGAACAATTGAAATTCCACTCTTCAGAAGTCATCAGTGATAACGGATATATGTGTAAATACGTTTGATGATGTAATCGTGCAGGGGTGTGAATGCAATGTGCACCAATGCAGTAGGAGTATGCACGTAGCAAGGGATAGCCTCCAAGGGGTGTTGATCGTAAGGCCGAGGGCACACCAAGGAAACTGGCAACCGCAACGCAACCGCAATTTCCGAGACATTTTATCAGCCTGAGTTGAACACATGTTACTGAATGGAGCAACGCAAATTGAG
>NW_019733841.1:447291-470344 GCF_002891405.2 Cryptotermes secundus | reverse complement strand
TTGCGGCAGCGTAGTTGGTTGAGGCACTATGCTAAAAGCCGCAATGTCGCGGGTTCGAGTTCCGATGAGGTCATTAGATTCTTCAATTGACCTAATCCTTCCAGCCGCATTTTGGCCTTGGTGTCGACTCAGCCTCTAACACGNAAGTCATCAGTGATAACGGATATATGTGTAAATACGTTTGATGATGTAATCGTGCAGGGGTGTGAATGCAATGTGCACCAATGCAGTAGGAGTATGCACGTAGCAAGGGATAGCCTCCAAGGGGTGTTGATCGTAAGGCCGAGGGCACACCAAGGAAACTGGCAACCGCAACGCAACCGCAATTTCCGAGACATTTTATCAGCCTGAGTTGAACACATGTTACTGAATGGAGCAACGCAAATTGAGCCATAACCACGTTTCTCTCTAAAAATAGGATTAACCTCGTATTCTGTAATCACACGGCAATAGGAAGTTCAGACCGTCCAACACCGGAAATGGACATTGCGGAATGAACAAGTACTCGTAGGGTTCGCACGTGGTACATGGTACATGTTCACATCTCGTAAAAGCAAGACGGGGTGAATACATATTACAGCCCCACATCTGCTTCTCAGCTTAATTAAGCACCATGCCATAAAGACGTATGGGGAAGTGGAGATATATCTCCATGCATTCTTGTGTATCTGTTACTTCACAGCACTGGCAATACCTAGACTACATAGCACAGAGTGACATTATGATGGATGAAGTCCGTGCCATAGCTCAGGCGGTTAGTCACCGGCTTCCCACCGCGGCGGCCAAAGTTCAACCCCGGGTCAATTAATGTGGACTTTGTAGTGGAAAAATTGGCACTGGGGCAGGTTTTCTCCGAGTATTTCGGTTTCCCCTGCCGATCTTCATTCCACCAATTGCTCCACAATCACAATAACCTATCATCTGTGGCTGGTACAATAGACCAGAAGTGGCCGCAGTACAAGGGACTTAGTCCCACCCCACTAGCAATAAAAAACCCTAAAGAAAAGAAAAAAGATGGAAGACTAATTGGAAGGAAGGTGGAAGAAATTGTTTGTGGCCTAATGGAGGTACTACTTCGGGGTCTGCGTGAAGGGAACGACGTAGAACTTGAGTCAGGATGTCCGATGTTCCGACCCAAATTCTAATCGAATACGAACCTGGAATGTTTCGCTAGGCCAGCCTTTGCGTCCCACACATTAACCTCGGCACTAGATGGAGGTAACTCCTGGAATTACAATGAAGGTGAGATTATGTGGCAGGAAAGAACCGAGGGTACAGGAACGTGAGGGAAGGCTGACCACGTTATCCGGAAAAGCGTCAAGCAAATTATGCGCTTCAGGTATGACGTAACAAGATACTTTGAAATTCATAATAATAATAACAAGATACTTTGAAATTCCTAATAATCGCATAATTTTATCATGACGTTGAAGTAAAGGAGGTTATGATGAGACATGTAAGATGGGGAGATAAGGTTAGGTTAGGTTACGGGATTTAAAGAGGGGAGAATTATCAGAAAATAGCAAATTAGGGGAACTGAAAAATATAGGAAGATAGTATGAAGAAGGAAGAACGATTTCGGGGAGATATGATTGCGAGATATCGAACAGACGAGTTTTGATAAAGATGTGATTGCGAGAAGGTAGGTCGATATACAAGCTGGGGATCATGCGAGATATCGAACAGACGAGTTTTGATAAAGATGTGATTGCGAGAAGGTAGGTCGATATACAAGCTGGGGATCATGCGAGATATCGAACAGACGAGTTTTGATAAAGATATATTTGCGAGAAGGTACGTTGATGTACAAGCTGGAGATCATTCGAGATATCGAACAGACGAGTGCTGAAAAGATGTGATTGCGAGAAGGTAGGTCGATATACAAGCTGGGGATCATGCGAGATATCGAACAGACGAGTTTTGATAAAGATATGAATGTGAGAAGGTAGGTCGATGTACAAGCTGGAGATCATGCGAGATATCGAACAGATGAGTTTTAAGAAAGACAGTATGTATGAGCCAAATTTGAAACGATAAACAAATGTACAAAGAAGTTTTCATTATTTGGGAAGTAATGTGGGCTGTCATAAAGATGACACTATTGTAAAATTACGTAACTTTGGAAATACAAAAGAAGATAAAATTTCTTGCTTAAAAAGCTCACATGTTTTTAATTTTTATGTCAATTGCATTCTAATAGACTTCATGGAACAGGTGTCATTATTCTCAGAAACAAATTTCGATAATAATAATAATAATGTAGTAACTTTGACCGGTTGTACCACTCGTCAAGAAACAAATAAAGGCGTTTCTACAGAAACAGAAGACAATATTTCACTCGATCATGAATACATTTATGTTGAACGAGGAGAACTGAAGCTTCTTGTTACAGACGGGAAGTTGATATTGGAAGTCTTGTTCTCCCGGTTCAGCACGAGACAATGAATTGTGTTACTGCAGAAACCGAACTCGAAGATGAAGCTGTTATCCTCTGTTCACTACCATTCATCATGAATCAAAGTAGATTCCAAGCGGAGAAACAAAAGGAAATATTTCCATTCAATGCTCGACAAATTCCTAAGGACGCGACTTGAGCGCCACTTCCATGAAAAAGGCAAGATCCTAAACCTCCATTCTCTCATACATACTTCAATAGGAGACATATCTGGCACGTTCGACCATACGTATTAGGTAATGCTCCTGAATTTTATTCGGGAGGTCTCCGTTTCGAATATCAGACGGGACACCGACTATCTTCCCTGATAGTTTTCGTGTTTTTCCTCATTCCCACCATTCACATTCTAATATATTATGTCTCTACAGCCCTTTGTTGGGCGTTGGTCTCTTCTTCAGTTTCTCAATCCCATTCACAGTCGGTACGAGCCCTTGGAGGCCTCTACCTACACACAGAACAATACAAACACAGAATAAACGCATACAGACGTCCATGCTTCGAGTGGTATTCGAATCCAAGATCCCAGTGTTGGAGCGGGGGAAGACAGTTCGTGTCCTAGCTCACATGACCATTGAGATTGGTCCCACAATTCACATGCCAGGCCAATATTTCATTAGGCCACAACCACATTAACATGATTTCGGTTCATTATTTATTGATCACCCTGTCATTCGACGCGATATTTTTAGATACTGTCAGTGTCATTTAATAAACAATAAAACTATATAAATACCAAGAGATAATGAAGCATTTTATTTTAATTTTGTCCATCATCTTATGAAATTTACAACTTTTAGGAAATTCGCTGTATTTCCAATTCCTGGGCCTATGGTAGAAAAAATACTCTCTTGTCTCGGACCGCGGCCTGAGAGCAACAGTATCTAGGGACCCAACAGAAAATCAGTGCTTACACCTGAATGCAGAAATGGAGCCTACTTTCGAAATATTGCAACGCCTCGCAGTTAGAATTTTCGACGTTTCGAAGAACTATATCACCTCTATCTTGAAGATTTAAGGGTAAGTCATGAATAAAGCCAGCAGACGCAAGAGACAGTTGTGATTAATTCATTAAGCACAGTGAAAACTTTATCTTCGCCTTTATGTCAGACAATACACATGTGCCTATGAGGTATACATTCATTCATTCATCAGTAATCTGTCAGACGACAGGTCCACAGTCTCTTCCAAAACAGTTCCTCCACTTAATGCGATCTTCTGTTTTTGGAAAGAGACTATCCAGGAAAAGTGATAATGTGGTAGTTTTTCCATTTGCTTTCCACATCGCAGTACAGCAGCCGTTCAAACCACTCTGGTCACGCCTGTTGCTATACGAACTTGAACCATCTCGAGCATCATTTGCTCTGTGCTTCAAGTCGCTGCTGATGACGCTGCTTCCGGCATCAGTTTTTGGTGTCTCTCTTCGTCTGATGCCTACCCTTTGACCTGTCCAGCAAGGGAGGCCCTGCCAGTAGCTACGCTACCGCTGGTATAGCTCTCAGGGTCCTTGGCATACATATATACACACAAATGTGCATATATACCTACTTACGTCACATGTTCCTGCACATATCAATGTTGGGATAAAAATAATGTAACTGCTGTCTATCCAGAGTCAACATTTGATTAATGATCGAACAGCGACTAGGGAGGGAGACAGACGCCATAGCGACTGGCTAGGACGACCAGTGGGTCAGAGTTCCATTTCCGGCAGATGAAAGAGCTTTTCCTTCCTTCACAACGCCCAGACCGGCTCTGGGGCTCATGCTGTCCCCTATCCAAAAGTTAAAATTTGTTTTTTAATTCGCTTAGTGGGGGGTGGAGTCCAACCGGTTCCACTCGGCACGGCGGCCACTGATTGGCCTATTGTAGCCTGCCCTGGGTGATTATGATGATGGAGAATTTGGTGGAATGAAGATTTGCAGGGGAAACCGAAGTACTCGGAGAAAACCCGCCCCAGCGCCACTTTGTCCGCCACAAGTCCCACCTGACCAGACCCGGGATCGAACCCGGGCCGCCGCGGTGGGAAGTCAGCGATTAATCGCTTGAGCTATGGCGCAGCTTATCCAACAGTTACAAGTGTTCTTTAGCAGGGGACAAAGCGGCCAAAGCATGAAGCTGGCCACACATCTCTATCTAGCATATAGGTTAATATTACGTGGATCTCTATACATCCACTTCTCCCGTATGCATCCAGGGCATATTTTTTAATTAATTAAGTACAGGGCTATTGAAAATCAATAGATTTGTGGGCGGGCGTGTAGAATCATTAATATACTAGAGAACATGCGAAAAATTTACAAGCTCTCATTTGGAAAACGAGGCTTGGCGCCACGACGATTTAATTCAAGAAATGATCCATATTCTTACGCTCGTATCTGAACTGAACAATGGCACGGCACTGCTCTGGGGATAACATTTTACGAGGTTAGAAAGATTGGTTCTCTTTATTATACGCGAATGTTCAGGAATTACAGCTATTGCTAATGTCATTAAACCAATGGGATTAGAGAGAAAGCGCGAGGGGCCAGCTGCAGCTTACGTAGAACGTCTGGTCACAGAAACCTCACTTAGGAAAGCTAGGCTTTGATTAAATTGGAACAGAAGAAAATAAGCCATGACAGCCTTGGTTTGTATGAACCAAAAAATAACGCGTAGTTAACTTACAGCCGTATACTAACACAGACTTAGTTCGTTACTTAACATTTCTAGAAACATGAGGGCATTTTTATGTATTTGAACTCATAATTTAAAAACTAAAAAAAAAAAATCCGTGATTTAGTCCGAAAGCGAACTATACCGACCGAGCTACCGACGCTTATCGGCGAAGTTAGTGCCAACTTCAGCGGATAGAGGGTGTCACATGGTCAGCGTAACGGATCCCCACGGCCGTTATCTCGGTTTTCTGGACAGGAGCCGCTATTTTCTTGAAACAGCTCCTCAATTATCCTCACGAGGCTCAGTGGACCCCGTTCCAGACTCACTACTTCTCAGAAAATGTGATAGCGCCGGGAATTGAACCCAGGACCTCTGGATCTGTAGCCAGGAACTGTGACCACTAGATCACAGAGGCGGTGTGAAGTCATAAGTTATACGAACATAATGTTGTGTTTTAGCGTCCTGTTGCACTGATTTTCATCCATTGTAGGGCACTCAATTTCATATGTCGCTTCTTACTACATGTTTCGGCAACATAGTACGAACAAAATAACTAATTTAGGGTTTAAGGTTCTCACACCGGTGGTTATGAGGAGTATTATTTTCTAAAGCATAACGCCGTGTAGTCTGCTGAAAATCAACCGACGTTTCAGATAAACACGCGCCTTCCATTTTAAGTTCTGTTTCTCATTTGGTTTCACGCTCGTTCCTTGCTTGGCTTATTCTTCGGCACTGAAGATGGCGACACGTCCCTCTGAAACGTCGCTTAACTATCAACGGACTATACCTTAGAACACAGTACTCTTCATAATAGTTAATACTTTCGAATAATTCATGAATCAATTTTGTTGATACTATTTGATGACACGGACCAACGCGTAGGCGGGTGGACAATGTTAAAATGGATCTTAGAGAGATAGGATGGGGCGGTATGTATTGGATTGATCTGGCTCAGGATAGGGAACAGCGGAGGGCTCGTGTGAGCACGGTAATGAACTTTCGGATTCCATAAAATGCTGGGAAATTCTTGAGTAGCTGCACAATTGGCGGCCTGTCAAGAGGGCTTCAGCTCCGGGAAATTAGTTTAAGTTAGTATGATAACACGGATCCCATATAAAGCGGTGCTCCCTCTTTCTCAACAGATCCACAACTAATGACAATTCTTGCATTTGTTAGCAAATAGCGATGAGGAGTTCATACATTATTCTTAATTCTCCTAAGCACGTTAGACAATAGGAATTGTCTGCAGTCTAGTTGCAATTGTCGGTACAAATTACATGTGCCATCACCACTCACTTACTCACTCATGAAGCTGAGCCCTTCTGGAGGAGCCGCCAATTCTGCAGCTACTCAAGAACCTCTCAGCATTTTATGGATCCCGAAGTTTCATTACCGTGTTTAAAAGAGACCTCCAGCGGTCCCTATCCTGAGCCAGATCAGTCCAACTCATATCATCCCATCCTATCTCGCCGAGATCTATATTAATATTTTCCACCCACCTACATCTTGGTCTTCCCAGTTGTCTCCTTCCTTCCGGGTTTCCCACCGATATCCTTGAGTCCAAACTGAACAGTTTCCATTTTTTTGTCAATTATAAAACGTGAATAAATGTGTTTAATTATTTCGGTCACTGTGGTATCGTCTTTCATCACATCGTGTATGTTAATATACTTAATTGTACATTTGTATCATTTAAATTTTGTTGCTTAATGTAATCATTTTTCTCTCTACATTTCTTTTTCTTGTTCTCATTTATTTTTTTATGTCCTCATCTTAGTATTTTCTTCCTAGACATTCATTCTACGTTGTATCTACTCACTTCCTTGCAAAATTGTATATCACAGCTTCCTATGCATGTTAACCCAGTCTCATATAGCTACACTGTTATTAGCTCGTTAAAGAGGAAGTTTATTTTTTCATATATATAATGGCTTTAAGCTGGAAGTATTCATCCAATCGAAGAAATGGAAAATCTGCATTTAAGAAGTTAATATTTGTTTGTTCCTGAATATTTCTGAAGCCAGAATTCTTTCTAAACAGTATTTAAAAATTAATTTACTACTTCACAGGCAGGGTCACGCGGTAGCGATATTAAGCCGAAAGGACGCGGTTTCCAGCCACACTATGAACCTGGGGTCGTCTCACTCGTTAACAGAAATGAGTATCAGGAATCTTCCTGTGGGTAAAGTGCGGCCGGGTGTAAGTCTGACAACCTCACCGCCATCTGTGAGTGCACTGTCAAGAAAATGTGGGAAACTCGACGTCTCACAAACATATGGGCCTCCATGGCCTGTTACAGAAACAGAGTTACCTTTTTTACCTCACAGAAGATGTATCGCGCGAGATTTGAAATTTCACTCCATATAGTTTTTTAAGACCGCCTCTGTGGTCTAGTAGTCAGAGTTCCTGCCTAAAGATCCAGGGGTTCCGAGTTCGATTCCCGGAGCTACCAGATTTTCTGAGAAGTAGTGGGTCTGGAACGGGGTTCACTCAGTCTCGTGAGGATAATTGAGGAGCTACTTGAATGGAAAATTAGCGGCTCCGGTCTAGAAACCCGAGATTCACGGCCGTGTGGATCCGTTGCGCTGACCACGCGACACCCTCTGTCCGCTAAAGTTAGCACTAACTTCGCTGACAAGCTGCT
Source organism: Cryptotermes secundus (assembly GCF_002891405.2). Classification (NCBI taxonomy): domain Eukaryota; kingdom Metazoa; phylum Arthropoda; class Insecta; order Blattodea; family Kalotermitidae; genus Cryptotermes; species Cryptotermes secundus. The sequence continues at coordinate 462,590 of NW_019733841.1, read as the reverse complement.
GTCGCTCAGTCGGTACAGTTCACTTGCGGATTACAGGCCACGGAGTTTATAGTTTTTTTAACGGCTTAATTTTTCTGTAATATTTTTTGTTTTCTATACAACGTTGTACTATTAAAGGAAAGAACAGTATCCAGGACGAAGAAAGGTCATTTCTAGTTCACAGTAACGCCCCCATTCAACGCAATATAACCCGTTCAATAGAGAAAATATTGCGAAAAAAAGTGAGAAGAAACAGGACACATTCTATCCCAGAGGTCAGTGTAGCCACAATGACGTGATTCCCAGCACACTCTGCTTCCCAAGGGACCATTAAATCGTCCATCCGTTCTAATAACAGTTTACATGCTGTAAGGGACAAGTAGGGATTCAGATGGAAGTTCTGTACGCCTCGTCACTTTATTTATGCCTAGGCTAACATTACAGCGGGGAGTGGGAACATGAATTTCTCTCTCAATAACGCTTGGAAGAAAACATGGTCCAGGTTATGATTATATTTTCGGAGGGTATAAAGCAACACGCCGATTACAGTGGCCGCGCGGTCTAAAACATGAACTGTCTTCGTCAACTCGAACACAGGGATCGTGAGTTCGAATCCCACTCGAGGCATGGGTTTATTCTGTGTGTAGCTAGCGGCCTTGCGACGGGCTCACCCCCAGTCTACTTCTACAATGTGCGGTGGGAACCCGAAAATGCGTGTGAAACCAAAGAGACTAAACAGGGTCATCCTTCAAGACCCAGTGAAATCGAACAGACGAAGAGATCAGCTCATGCTATAACAAGAGTTTCTCTCACATACGTAGGATTGGAAGCTTTCGCAGCTGCTAAATTTGATAAAAACTTCTCGGGCTACAATACACATATCAGTTGGTTAAATTTACCAGTCGTTCGACGGACCATTTCTGTCATCATCAGCGTTTCATGTGACATCAGTCCCAGATAATGGTAACAGAGATGGTGCCTGAAACGCTGGTAATTATTAAACAATTGACACAGTTGATAGTCCGAGAAGATACTTTTCAGCTTATTACATATTCATAGACCGCCTCTGTGGACTAATGGTCAGAGTTCCTGGCTACAGATCCAGAGATCCCGGGTTCGATTCCGGCACTACCAGATTTTCTGACAAGTAGTGGGTCTGGAACGGGGTCCACTCAGCCTCGTGAGGATAATTGAGGAGCTATTTCAAGGAAATAACGGCTCCGGTCTAGAAAACCGAAATTAACGACCGTGGGGATTCGTTGTGCTGACCACGCGACACCCTCTATCCACTAAAGTTGGCACTAACTTCGCCGACAAGCGGCGGTCGCCCGGTCGGTATAGTTCGGTTTCGGACTATAGGCCATTGAGTTAATAATATCTGGCGAAGAGTGCACATTATGAAACTCATAATTGTGTAATTTTCTTCAATAATTTCTTAATTTGTTACGCCTGCTTCTTGCTAGTTTCTCGCTTGATTTTTTTTTATTGCTAGTGGGGTGGGACTAAGTCCCTTGTACTGCGGCCATTTCTGGCCTATTGTACCAGCCCCAGATGATAGGTGAGGGTGATTGTGGAGCAATGGGTGGAATGAAGATTGGCAGGGGAAACCGAAGTACTTGGAGAATATCTGTCCCTGCGCCACTTTCTCCACCACAAATCCCACTTGACCAGACCCGGGATCGAACCCGAGCCGCCGCGGTGGGAAGCCAGCGACTAACCTCTTGAGCTATGGCGCGGCCCTCTCGCTTGACTTGCTCTTCGATTCTAAAGACGTAGGAGAGACGATCCTCTGAAAAGTCTGGCTGTTTCCAGAATACTCACAGATGCAGTTCAAGAGATTACACCCTTCACAACCCGTTAGTTACTTCCTCTCTACCTCTGGTCTGACCATTTTACTCAAGTTTGCCCCCAAACACCTCCACTTATACTACTTTACGGTAACGGACAAAGTTTCACACAACAAACAAATATTAATTATTAATTACACCGCTCAGTACATAATTCGGGATAACGGTGGCTGTACGGTCGAGGTGTTCAGGGTTCGAGTCCCGGTATGATCAATAATTTTCTTCTCCCCCTGTCGTCCATATTGGCTCTGGGGTGGACACACCCACCCTCCTACTTAAATCTATCCAATGGGTACGGGGTCTCTTTCCTCGGAGGTAAAGCGGCCGGGGTGTGAAACTGACCACTCATCTCCAACTAATGCCGAGGCCAAGAAAAATGTGGATCTATACATCCACTTCCCCATATATTTTCATGACATAGTGCTTAATTAGTTAAGCACAGACCCAAATTTTGTTTACTTTCTCTCTTTAAGGCTCAATACATACCGATTTACATGTATAAAATCTGGTGGGATGGAGCTGGAAGCTACGTATAGGCATAATCCCTATTATGTATGTCGTAAGGCAAATTTTTTATCACTATATAGGAACAATTTTAGCGGCATATTGATATTATCAGCCAAGGTAGCCAAGCGGTTTAAGGCATGAACTGTCTTCCCTCGCTCGGAAACCGTGATCGTGGGTTCGAATCTCGCACAAGGCATGGATGTTTGCTATATGTGTACGTTTATTCTGTGTTTAAGCCTTGTGACGAGCTGATCACTCTTCCAAGGAATACTACCGTCTGTAAAACGATCACGAAACTGAAAACCAGAGGCCAGGGTCCAAGGGGGCTGTAGAGCCAGCGAAAAAAAAAATATTTATATTATCTATAACCGATTTCGGGAAATAGCCTAAGGTAACTTGAGTAAAAATTAGTATCTTAATGCAAAATTTGCTCAGGTTGATACATATTTCAAGGAAAAGAAACTATTTATAGGCATATAAATTTTGGGAATTTCGCGGTAGTATGTGATCACACTCCGATCTTCCGAGGTTATAACACAAAAAATCACAATCTGAAATTTAATGGGTGTTAGAACACACAAGGGCCAATCACAACGGTTGCATGGTCTAAGACATGGACTGTCTTCGCCCACTCGAAGAGTAGTATCAAGGGTTCGAATTCCACTCAAAGCATGGAGGTCTATCTGCGTTTATTCTGTGTTTGTAGTGTCCTGTGTAGGCAGTGGATTTGCGTCGGACTGATCTTCTTTCCAAGGAATCCTACCGACTGTCCAAATTAGAAACCGAAGTGAAACGAAGCGTTTCACAGAATCCCTACGCTCCAAGTGGGAGCAACAAGAAAGATAAAGGCGAATAAAGATTGGCTTCAACGTAATCTCAATACAGGTCATACTTTTATCTACTTATCTATGGCTCTGCAGCCCTTTGTTACGCCTTGGCCTCTTTTTCAGTTCCTTAATCTTTAAGTCATCGGTAGGACTCCTTGGACGGGGGATCAGCCCATCACAAGGCTGCTATCTGCAGACAGGGAATACACACACAGAATAAACCCACAGACATTAATGCCTCAAGTGGGATTCGAACCCACGACCCCATTGTTCGAGCGGGTGAAGACAGTGCATGCCTTAGAGCGCTCGGCTGCCGTGACCGGCAGTGTATAAGAATAATATATAAGAATTCAGTTCGTACCTCACAGGAAACAGATCCGAACCCACGACCCCAGTGTTCGAGCGGGCGAAGACAGTTCATGCCTTAAACCTCGCGGCCACTGTGGTCGGCTCATGCTCTTATGCTGTCCGTAATTATACGTCCATAATGACATGAAATTTCATAGAAATTATGAAACCACCTCAAATATAGAGATTAATATTAAATAAAAAAAATAAACTTAAATGGAAGAATGAAGCGCAGAATATATTAAACAGGGAACGAGTATGCTTAGAAAGTGACTGCAGACTGAAAATATAAGGACAAATAGTGGCCAACATTGAGATACAGCGAAACAAGGTAAAAATACACACACGCTAGAAGAACTGAAAAAGAAAAATGTAAATCAGTTAAGAACAGAAGCTAGTATGTTGACAATTATGGAGAAAATTTTGAGTATTTTAACAGTTTTAGTATGCATAGATAGCCTTTGAAATCATCTTAAAAGAAACCCTTCGTAAAACAATTTGTTACGTGGATCTCGTAAGGAACAAAAGGAACGAGTTAGGCGGTATGAATAAATTAACAATTTGGAACGTTGAATGTATACACTGCACTTGATGGTCAATAAATAGGCCTAAGTCAATAGACTCCATTGTTGTCTGAAAAGCTGTTATACAGCGAAGACAACTGTGACGCGCTCTACCCTAAAGTGTTTGTAGGATGAAGCTCAATAGCAAATGTTCAGGTAGGGTTTGGAGGCTTAATGCGCACCCAGAACACTAAAATTGGAGAACCACATTACAATTTTATATTCTTTATTCAGGTTTTAACGTTTCGCTTGCAGTCAGCTGTATGCCCTCTGTAACTCGTGCGCCATAACACTTTTCAGTTTCATAAGAGCCAAGCCAATGAATCAGCTGTCTGCTTCAGGCTAGTTTCTTGCTCGTCTTAGGACGGCCGCATACCACCTGCGTCAAGACAAGCATCAAGACATGAGACAAAAGACTCAGAATTGCTTCATTCTTGATTCGTCAGCATGAAGCTGACGTCAGCATCATAACTCAGACCGGTGTGCGGCTGTTTTTATAATCTCGTTCGTTTCAACTGTGCTCCTTTCTTTGTGTCATGTCGCAGACATCGTGTCTTGACTGTTACATGTCTTGATGCATGCCGGTGTGCGGCCTACCTTAGTTTTCGATCCTCAAGATGGGGGCGTCATGTTCGTCAGAAACATCCGTTGACTGTCAACGGACCACAAGGAATTATATCCCGGGAGATAGAATTGTTGCTTTTTTCGTGTTTGCAGTAAGACAAAATTTTACCTTAGAAGACAGAATTTCCAAAATATCTGAGTTGGATGTCCGCCAGAGTATGAAAATATGACACAACTACTTGTCAATTTCCTTATCTTACTTATCGAGAAAGTCAACACTCGAAAGAACGTGTATAATGGAAGGTTAGGGTCATAAGCAGGAGTAAGATATGTTGTTGGTAAGTCAAACTAAGCTAGTACAGAACTGGCTATTGGTTAAGAACCACTAATGAAAACGGGCAAGTCAGCTCTACGGATCCAGCTTTTCATTTGTTTCGTTGCCACAAATTCCTACAACCGAGTAGCAACAGAGAGCGAAATAAGACATAGCGGATTTTCGTCCCATCCCGTGAAAGTTATATATTTTATTCCTTATTTATTGTTTCCATTTCTGGAGGAGCCGCCAATTCAGCAGCTACTCAAGAATTTCTCAGCATTTTATGGAACCCGAAGGTTCATGCCGTGTTCACAAGAGCCCTCCATTTGTCCCTATTCTGAACCAGATAAGTCTAATCCGTACCATCCCATCTTATCTCTCTAAGACCCATTTGAATATTGTCGACCCACCTACGCCTTAGTCTTCCCAGTGGTCTCTTTCCTTCTGGTTTTCACATCGATATCGTGTATGCATTCCTCTTTTCCACCATTCGTGCTACATGCCTTGCACACACCATCCTCCTTGACTTGATCATTCTAATTATACTTGGAGAAGAGTACAAGTTGTGAAGCTCCTCATTATGCAGTTTTCTCCAGCCTCCTGTAACTTCGTCTCCTTTCGGTCCAAATATTCTCCTCAACACCCTGTTCTCAAACACACTCAGTGTATGTTCCTCCCTTAATGTCAGAGACAAAGTTTCACACCCATACAGAACCAGAGGCAAAATTATAATTTTGTATAAGTTATTGTTTTCGTATTGACTTATTATTCTCCGAAACACTGAAACTTCATCCCATACTGACACAGGTTTCACTAAGTTCTGCTAAATATTTGTGATTTTTTATAAAAAAAACGGTAATTAATCAGCATCACTAGCAGCAGACGTAATCGCACAGCGTCACAAACTCTAGATAGAGCTCAACTCGCTTTCAGACATCATTTCAAGAAAAGGATTTTTTTATGAAAAAATCACAAATGTTAAGCAGAACTTGGTGCAACGCGTGTCAGTATGGGATCAAGTTTCAATGTTTCGTATAACGATCAGTCAATGACCGTGAAGTCTAATATAGATGTACACTTTATAATCAGGACGCATCTTTACAAATAGAAAAATTGAATGGGGTGAAGTTCGGTGACCTCAGTGGTCAAACCAAAGGATCGGATCTTCTTCCACTCTATACTGGAGGCAATGTAATATCCTAATGTTGCCCAATGGGAACTATTTATTGTCCAATTCTGTATCATACAGCTGTTTCGGTCTGACACAGTGACTCAAAATAAGATTGTTGTATCTACTTCTTATTTTATTCCCCCAAATCTTGTTATGACACTGATACTGGAAGTCTAAACTAACCGTTTCTGGGAATATCTGAAGTCTGTCAATATCTGTCCTCTCAGATCCAGGCATCACATAGAGACGATGTCTGCAGATTTGCACCAGTGTTCGCGACCTGTGGGACCTGTCGCACTGTAGGGAGAAGCGTGGGAAGGCAAGTCTCGATAATAAGAGGAGGTAAAAGATAAAGATATTGCTTAACAGGTCATGGAGGCCCATAGGGTTGTGAGACATCGAGGCTCCCATCATTAAGCCTATTGGCTCACAGATGGCAGTAAGGTTGTTACACTTACGCTCCGGCCTCCATTTACCCCCAGGAAAATTCCTGGTACTCATTTCTATCAGAGGTTGAGTCGGCCCCAGGGCCATAGTGCGGCTGAAATGATGAAGTCAATTGAAAAATTCAATAACCTAATCAGGAATCGAACCTGTGACCTTATGGAAAATAAGAATCTAGCTAAACGGCTGTTAACAAGGACCACCTTGTACTGAGATCTTGCGTATAAGAAAACTTTGTTTGATTTTACGGGAAAGAATTCCTATACTCGTTAGATTATTTCTGGCGTCTTTGAGGGAGAAATTCCTCTAAATCAGAGTTCCTAACATTTCTGGATCACGAAACACTAAGTTCGTTCTCTTTGGCGGATTACTCGAATACTAAAAAGAAATATTTTAAATATTTATATAAAATGTTAGTTAAATGTAATCAATAATTATGTCCCTATGAGTTTTAAAATTAAAATAATAGAAATATTTGAAGAATTCCGTCTTCTGTGGTGTGACGCCGTGTAGATCCTGTGTAAACTGCAGACACCTGCTCACGCTGGTTCCTCGCTAGCGAATTTTTCTACCTTAAAGATGGAGGCTATACGTTCCTACGAAACGTCGGTTTACACAAGATCTACACGTCGCCACATCCCAGAAGACGGCATCCTTCATAGTCGCTCCCGTAAAAACCTCGAATTTTACAGTATAAATATTTTATCACAAAAATAACCTGTTTATTTGTACACAAATAAATTCCATGGGCCTGTAAAGGGAAGCGTATAACGTTAGTTTTTTCGCTGACCTTTAGAAAATCTACTCTAAAGCAACACTTGATCTCCACAGACACAATAGAAGTTCTGTTACTTTCATTACTTAGCTACCTTTCCGGGAAGTAAAGCTCAGGTGTGGCCTAGTGAGACGAGGCAAAACACGACGCCATCTGCATGCCAGGACCTGAAACAAAACAACTGGGGTTAGGTTACACGTGAGCTTTGTGGTAACTCTGAAACGAGAGGGGGTATAATGATGCAGCTACAGATATAACAGCCACTAAGACAACCTTCATGCTCCTATAATCATGAAATATTTATATGCCATAATTTGCCTTACCATGAGTTTACGAACGTATTGTTACCTGATATTATAAGAAATGCATCACAACATAATTAATTGTAAAAACGAATAATGTAATATAGGGACAACGAAATAGGGTAGGCACTAGCGTTTGCGAATGGGTCGTAACTCGATGAAATCAGAGACGGAGAAACGGAGAATAAACGAAGGATTTTATTTAGAGTATAAGATAAAAAATTGGGTATTTATTCTAATGTCTATATATTGATAAGGCAGATTTTAGAGGAAGGAGGAATTCTTTGTTTGCTTTAGGTATGCCGCACACCGGCATGCGTCAAGACATGTAACAGTGAAGACACGATGTCTGCGACATGACGCAAAGAAAGGAGCACAGATGAAACGAATGAGATTATGAAAACCGCCACACAACGATCTGAGTAATGATGCTGACGTCAGCTTCATGCTGCAGACACGTGCAGCAAGACTCGGCATGTTCCTTTTCAGTGCGTCAAGACTCAGACATCAGCACTCACAAAAAAAACTCCGTGGCCTGTTTTCCGCAAGCGAACTATACCGACCGAGCGACCGCCGCTTGTCGGCGAAGTCAGTGCCAACTTTAGCGGATAAAGAGTGTCGCGTGGTCAGCGCAACGGATCCCCACGGCCGTTAATCTCGGTTTTCTACACCGGTGCCTCTACTTTTCAATTAAAGTAGCTCCTGAATTATCCTCACGAAGCTGAGTGGACCTCGTTCCAGACTACTTCTCAGAAAATCTGGTAGCGCCGGGAATCGAATCCGGGACCACTGGATCTGTAGGCAGGAACTCTAGCAACTAGACCACAAAGGCGGTCATCAGTACTCACATGGACATCAAATATCTTTCTCGCTGGATGACGTCATGTCATGAACTAGCGATTATGTGATAAGACGCAGACACGTGCTACTTCGGTGTGCGGACTCGAGTCTGAATCACGAATGAAGCAAGACTGCGTCTTTTGTCTCATGTCTTGATGTCTGTCTTGACGCAGTTGGTGTGCGGCCGCCCTTAGCCTTCGGATTTGCAGATGGAGGCAATATGTTCCTCTGACATTTCGGCAAAGTTCCAATCGACTACCCAGTNCCTTGTACAGCCACTAAGAATGATAATATAATCGTCTGTCTGCTTCTCCCTATGTCCCTCTGTCGCACCCTGTTTGTTGCAGATAAGGAGACGTAGGAAAAAATAATAAATACAATACAAATTTGAGAGAAAAACTCGGAACAATGGTTTTGTTACTGCAAGATATGTTTTATTACTGTCAGTCCAAAATTGTTAAAACGTTTTAAGACGAGGTAAGTTAATACATTCTTGAGAATAATAAATACTTATTACTGATAAATTATTCCCGGCACGAATTTGGATAGTAGTCAGAAGGATATTTTTCTTCTTTTAAATTCGCTTAGTGGGGGGTGGAGTCCAACTGGGCCCACTTGGCACGGCGGCCACTGATTGGCCTATTGTAGCCTTCCCTGGGTGATTATTATGTTGAAGAATTTGGTGGAATGAAGATTGTCAGGTGAAACCGAAGTACTCGGAGAAAACCCGCCCCAGGGCCACTTTGTCCACCACAAATCCCACTTGACCAGATCCTGGATCGAACCCGGGCCGCCGAGGTGGGAAGCCAGCGACTAACCGCTTGAGCTATGGCGCGGCCAGAAGGATAGCTTACTACGGGATGAATGTCAAGGTTCCCAATCTCAGCAGAATCAGGAATTCTCTCTTCGTTGCTTTCTCAGGGAGGCCCTGGAGCCCACCGGACCTCCTACCATCCAGTGGGGCTTTGAGTACGCCTTCATGATGTGATGCTAGACACAAGGACAAATTTTCCTTCTCAAAATATTATCGCGGAAGTATGCGTCCCCATTGTAGCCGTTGCGCAGCGATGGACGACATATAACACAGCACATTATTCTTACTGTAAGCGTAGGGCTTTCGAACACACAAACATCTGTTTGTACTCAATGAAAAAGGCGAAGAATAAATTTAGTCTTGGAAACTTGTTACACGTTTCTGGCAAGATGACTCTGCTGTGAATTGTCCTGTGTGGGAGGTGCATGTCTCTGCAAGATGTTGCTTATCCCAGACATCTTTCATTTATCTTCAGTTCTAACACTGACACGTATTTTTTCAGGGACTGTGGGTATGCATAATTCATAGCGTTTTTAATATGACGAAGGTGTGTGGGAGGTATAAAGCGAATCGGCTGATACTGGTTCTAACTGGAAACACCCCCAGCCCTGCTCGTCTCTGTCTCAGCGCATACACGATACTAGTGCACGCGTCTTCCTCAAAGGGCTCAGTTATATTTTGCCTCAAAGGCTGTCCCCACAGCTCAGGCGGTTAGTCGCTTCTCACAGCAGCGACCCGGGTTCGAGACCGGGTCAGATCACGTGGAATTTATGGTGAACGAAGTGGCGCTGGAGCAGTTCTTTTCCAAGTACTTCGGTTTCTCCTGTCAAACTTTATTCCACAGTTTTTTTTTTCCAAAATCACCATCGTCTATCATTTGGGTCTGGTACAATAGGTCAGTAATGGCCGCAGTTCCAAGTGGACTCAGTCTCAACCCACTAATAACAATAATAACAAATATTTTCTGTGTGTAAGAGAAAATGTAGGAGGTCATTAGGAGCATGGAGGTAGCTACCAGTTAATTGAGGAAGGCGGCGCAGAGTGTTTCATGGAGTCATTTAGGTAGGTCTATTACTTTTCCGCATAAATCAAGAAAATTGGTCTCTCGCTTTAAGGGGGAAACCAAAGAATGATACTTTGAAAAGAGGGCGCTGCGAGAGTTTGGACCTAAGGGGAAGGAAATAACAGAAGCCTGAATAAAACTGTTTTAAATTGCAGTTTTCATCAAATATTATTATTAGGATAGCACCATGGAGAATAATACGGGAGGGACATGTCTCTTATATCGTGAGATAAGAAATGCATAACAATTTTTCGTTGGAAACTTGAAGGGATGGGGGAATGCGGTAACGTAGTTGATTGAGGCCCTATGTTACAAGCCTGAAGNAGAACGTATACAGTCAACTGCAAAATGCTGTAAGCTAATGAAACGTCCTATTAAAAACTGAATTCTATGCCAATACAGCTGTGAAGTTAAGATTTTTGAAAATGAACTGAGACTTGGCAGGGGGCCGGAGTAAATCAAGTCGCGGCCCGGATACGGCCCGCGGGCCGCCAGTTGGCCATTGCTGGTCTAGATAATGTGGGACCTTCAGCATCTCACAACCCTATGGGCCTTCACGGCCTGGCACAGGGACAGCTTTACTTACTTACTTTATATTAGCGTCTGAGCTTAAGTGACAGGATCCCAACCCAGAGCAGTTATGGCTCACCGAGTGTGAGTACCTGAACTAAGAACCCAACAGCCGATGAGCTACTGTTCACGTGACAAATTGCTCGGAAATGTTCTGCAGTCATACTGTGGATTGCAGAAGAACAGAAAACAAACTACGTTGACAGTAATGCAGAAAAGAGAGGGCAGTCCTGTAGGTTATCGCAGCAGAAATATAATTCATGTTGAATGTAACGTCGCGAAGAAATGTCTCCAGCGACCGGTCGATGCTTACTCGACGTCACTGCGGAATGTATGACGTCACAAAACGAGAGAGGCTGTCGATTCCACAACTGTGTATGTAACAGCAGACACTCGGATTGAGATACGGTGGGTTTCATTATTCTTTAGAAGAAAACGGCATGCAGAAGATATGGCAAATCAGTCCACACCTCGTAGCATATTCCTCATAATCCCATCTTTATGTCCCAAATGTATAACTACACTGCGCATGCCACAAATGAGATGTATAGTTCTGACAACCTTTGCTCTCGCCCGTACAGCTTTCAAAATAACAGTTTCTGTGACAAACAGTATAAGGGATGGGCCCTAAAATCCGGCCATTTCACCGTGACTTTCAATGATCTATCGTGCATCTCCTTTGGATTAAGCCTTTATTAATCCTACGCTTCGAATGACATGTAGGATTTTGTTTATGGGGGCGTCATAATAGTCACTTGGTTCCATGAAGAACTGGCCCAGGTGACGAAATCTTAAATAAGCTATGGCCTCACGATCACACAGGATATGTGTGTGGCTGATTCAACCTTTCAGAGGTTGGGTCATCTATCAGTCCCAGTTTGAAAAGGTGTCCTTTTAGGTGGCGGTGTCCAGTAAATAGTCCTAGCACCAATCTTAATTGGTCTCTGTTTAATTTCAACAGATCGTTCTTTTGGCAGAGGGCCCATATTTGTCTGTCATTTACAGTACCATGAAAAAGGAATTAGGTTGCCACTAAAGTATAAAACAGAATCACAGTTCTCTGAAAACATTTACATTAAACATATTAATCGTATAAAGGATTAAAATGCAATTATCATAATTAAAAGTAACTCGTTATAAGCGCTTTCGTTAATCACGGTTTTATTTCACTGTTAAGTGGAGTATCAATGTTCTATCGGGGACGGCAACAGAGCTTGGCCGCGCATGCGCAATGAGATGCGCAGGCAGTTTTCTATACTTGTCCCACTATTTGATTTTATGTCCTGTCCTACTCCACCATGCTCAGGTTTCATTACGTATGAAAGTTAACGCTATCCCTTAACAGGTCAAGGAGGCCCGTAGGTTTGCGAGACATCGAGGCTCCCACGTTTTATAGACAATTGACTCACAGATGGCAGTGGGCTTGTCAGTTTTATGCTTTGTCTGCGTTAATTGAAAATCCAATGACCTCATCGGAAATCGAACCCGCGACCTTCCGGCTTGTGGCATAGTGCTTCAGTCAACTACTTTACCGAGTGCCCCCGCTTGTAAACGTATCGGTCAATTAAATTAAGGCTTCAATATGAAGTACAATGGCTTCTTATTAAAGAGGATTTGAGGTTCTCACAGCGGTGGTTATGAGTTCTATCTTCTGGGATATAACGCTGTGTAGTCAGTTTCAAGCCAACTGACGTTTCGGAGGAATATATCACCTCCATCTTCAGGATCGAAGAATAAGCCGAGCAAGAAAGAAACTCTGCTTCCCACGTGCTTTCATACTGGTTCCTTCCTCAGCTCGAACCTGAAGATAAAGGCGATATGTTTCTCCGAAACCCGATTGACTTTCAACTGACTACACTGTTATATCCTAGAAGACAGGTCACTTCGACTTATTAGCGTAACGCCGTGGTGAGATAGTATTGGAAGTTTAAAAGGAACAGGAAGAATCCTTGCTGTCTGGGGGCACGCAGTAGCGTAGTTGGTTGAGGCACTATGCTAAAACCGGAAGGCCCATAGGGTTGTGAGAAGTTGAGGCTCCCACATTTTCTAGACAATCGCTTCACAGACGGTGGTGAGTGTTGTCAGCCTTAGGCGCCGGCCGCCCTTTACCCCTGGTGTTCATTTCTGTTAGAGGCTCAGTCGACCCCAGGGCCATAATGCGGCTGGAAGGATTAAGTAAATTGAAGAAAAAAATCAATGACCTCATTGGGAGTCGAACCCGCGACCTTCCGGCTTGTAGCATAGAGGTGATACCAAATTCAGTAGGCCTATTTCCTAATTTTGTGAATTCTTTAACAGTGGAGTGGCGGATGCCCTCATTTCTGAAGTAGAAGCGACGGTGCTACCAATAAAGAAATGTTTTATCAACAGTAAGCACAGTAATAACTAAAATGGCGGTATCGAGCAGGCTAGTGTAGCGGTAACGTTCCAGAATTTTATTTAGGACAATTTCCGTTCTGCTCTCTGCCTAAACGTCCGATATCCTGAATGTGGTTTCTCATGGTTTTCTTTCGTCTGCCTTGGGAAAATGCTGGGACAAAACCTCGAATAGGTCACGGCCGCTTTATGTAAAATAATTTCAAATTCATCATTCATGAACCATCTAAATAAAAGTTCTATTTTGTGAGACATTATGCCGTGCAATCGGTTGAAAGTCAAGAGACGTTTAGGAGACAACTCTTGCCCCCGAAACATCGCCAGACTTTCAACGTACTAAACTGCGGGACCCACAGTTGTGAGAACTCCCAATCCTACAACCAACCTGCTGTTGGACCTCATATAATCCAAGATACTGACAACACCGTGAAGTAAACCGCGACAAAGTTATAGTATAGCAATGATAAACATCAAAGGATTTAAAGAAACGAGTAATATTTCCTAGCGCGGCAGTCTTGGTTCAATCCCAGGCCGGGTCATATGGGATTTGTAGAGGGCAAAATGAACTTTGGGTAGATTTCACCAAGTCATTCAATTTTCTCCATCGATTCTCATTCCAGCGAATACTACATGATCATTTATCATCAGGAATGGTACAGTAGACGCACTAATGGCCGATGAACTGAGTGGTCTCTAACTCAACCCACCTAACAAATTTAACTTTAAGGAATATTCGAGCGTTAGGAAATATATGTTACATAAATTACACTTGGATGACAATTCGGAATGTTAAGATGTAGAGACGGTGTGAAACTGTGTTCACTCCGTTATGGGCTGGATATTTCTAGTCTTCTTGTCGCTGTCCAACCTCTACTTCAGGACCAAAGAACTCGGTTCTACGTTTCTCTGTAATCGGAACTGAAGCTGGAATTTGATTTATTACACTGATTGTATACTGTCACAATTTTGGGGGGCGGGGGGGTTGCCTTATTTACAGACGGGTTTTGGATTGGATGAGTGGATTTATTTACACTTTACACACACAACTCGAGGCTACAGGCAATACAGCGCTACCGCTGATCTACACACATCGCAGTTCAACGTTACACACGCATTAGGGTTCTCAGTCTTCATAGTCGTATCCTGGCAACGGATTTATAACCGTCTCACTGACTCTTTAAATCATACATAAAGTCTTCTTTTCCTTTCTTGTAATTATTCTGTGAAGCTGCCATTCCCGAAGATTGGACTCAATTCAGTTCCTCTGCTCCAAAGCTCATAACCTGGCAGGCTAGCGTCTCGAAGCTCGACTCGACTCTATGATGTTTATTATTATTATTATTGGAGGGGTGGGTTTCCCCATGCACCGCGACCAGTGGTCTATTGTACGTCCCCTCTATGATTTCTACCAGTCTCTATACCCTACCGATATTGGTGCGTACCATCAATCCCGACTCAGCCAGCGAGTTCGGCCTCTACTGGCTCAGCGGTATCTCTCGATGTTTCCCCCATCTATCAGAGGCGTTAGAGACTACTGTTGGGCGGGAAACGTCCGATCAATTTGGCTCAGTGGTCCCCTTGAGACATGAGGTTCTTTTACGTGCCGTAAAGCTACGACACGGGACCCACGGCTTAAAGTCCCTCCCGGAGGACTTGTTCCCTGAATGTTTCCGCCCTTAAAAATTTCACGACCTCCGCCGGGTTTGAACCCGCGTACCTTGAGTCAAGAGGTGGGAACGTTACCCCTAGACTACGGAGGCCTCTTATCCTCAGAGTATAAGAAATCCACCAGCGAGAAACCAGCGAGGAGGCTGCAGACTGCAGACCACATAAACCTGGGTGGAAATATAATATTAAAATGGAAAGGATAAGGTAGTATATAATGGATTTATTTGGTTCGGAATAGGGACCAGTGGCAGGTTCTTAAGAACACGGAAATGAACATGCGGATTTCATAATTAGTTGGGAATTTCTTGAGTGACTGAGCAACTGG
>NW_019733841.1:427939-447182 GCF_002891405.2 Cryptotermes secundus | reverse complement strand
GTTACTCCATTGTTGCTTGCGTATTCGTCTCCGCTGGAATGTGTTTACCGAGTCGTTGCCTAGCAATGGATGTCTCATCTAATTTCACTATTCCGGCTTTTGGGAGTCATGTCACAATACTATTTTATCGTTTATTCTGATTGGATACCCCTCAGTTATTTTGCGTTTATTCATCAACACCATTGACGAAACAGAACTTTCTGAGCCATAGCCTTCCTTAGAGTATTCGGTCAGACTTGTCTATACCGTCTTAAATTACTCGTAGATCATCCGGTTTTCATTTCTTTGGATTTCGCAACAAACTTTTTTATAGAGCAAGGTCGTCAGCTTTGCAGCCAACCGCCCCCCCCCCAACCTGGAGAACCAGGTCTCTGTTTTTATGTCCCTCAGTGGGGGGGGGGTGTCCCAGTTATACCCCCAGACACCGGGTCCCCTCTCTGTCGCGTTCTACAACTCGCAGGGCTACGGTAGAGGCATTCTAACCCGCCTCCACATTGGGCGTTGCGTTTATTGGTTACGAGTAAAACCAACTAACCGACATTCTTGATGCCAACCAATCAATACCTAATTAATCAGCGAGTTGAGAGACTAACTCATTTACTAACTCCTTGGTATAATAGATTACATGATCTATCATTATGTTAACTGTTCCACAATTTACTCTGGAGTTGGGCCTGACATACCGAAGGTCGTACTGTAATTCGCTTAGTGGGAGTGGAATCCAACTGGGTCCACTCGGCACGACGGCCACTGATTGGCGTATTGTAGCCTGCCCCGGGTGATTATGATGATAGAGAGTTTGGTGGAATGTAGATTCACAGGGAAAACAGAAGTACTCGGAGAAAATCTGCCCCAGCGCCAATTTGTCCACCACAAATCCCACTTGATCAGACCCGGTGATCGAACCCGAGCCTCCGCGGTGGGAAGCCAGCAACTAACTTCTTGAGCTATGGCGCGGCCAAGGTCTACTATAGCTCAGGCGTTTATGTACTCGCTTTTCAAGGAGTAGCTGGTGACTTCATGTGAGATACACAGTGAAGTGGAACTGAAGCAAGGGTCTTCTGAGCTCCTTTAGTTTCCTTTAGTTTGCCCCATGGCATGCGCGATGACTCTGACCAGGCAATAAATTATTACATCTGGAGTCATCTCAGACCCGGCATGTGACTGGTCACGGTGTAAGAAAATTGATTTAAAGATAACAAATATCATATAAATCTTGAATTTGGCTCTGTACCAAGCCAGAGTTATGCATTTGGCATATACCCTTTGGTAATACAGACCTGGAACGTCGCATCCTAACTCATTTCATGGTCCTAGTAACATTTCGTGAAAAGTATAAATTATTTTAAGCGCCGCCTCTGTGGTCTAGTGGTCAGAATGGCCTACAGATCCAGAGGTCCCGGGTTAGATTCCCGACGCTACCAGATTTTCTGAGAAGTAGTGGGTCTGGAACGGGGTCCACTCAGCCTCTCAGACTCGTGAGGATAATCGAGGAGTTATTTCAAGGAAATAGCGGCTCCGGTCTAGAAAACCGAGATTAACGGTCGTGGGGATTCGTTACGCTGACCACGTGACACCCTCTATCCGCAAAGTTGGCACTAACTTCGCCGACAAGCGGCGGTCGCTCAGTCGGTATAGTTTGCTTGCGGACTACACGCCACGGAGATTTTTTATAAATTATTTTAAGGTAAGAAAGTCAGTATAAAGTGTATTGTCTTCAGGAATATTACGGTATGTGATACGGCAGAATATCTTAAATACGTATACCTAAGGCAGCGTCTACACGAGCGCACAGAATGCGTCCGTTGTAGCGAACGTACTTTATGATGGACGTTGCTGAGGACACCACACAGTTGCAGAATGCGGTTCGTAGTTTTTTGTCTGAATGGAGCCAGAAGAAAGCGTAGCATTCACTTCTCTTGTTTATTTCTACAACGGATGTCACGACGTTCGTTATAAGGGACGCATTTTATGCGCTCGTGTAGACGCTGCCTAAGTGATATTGAATCAATTTATGGACATGTAGCATGCATATAAGAGATAAGAAATGTATAAATGAATTTATTCGCAAACCCAAGGGCGAAGGTTCCTCTTTGAAAACCTAGCCACAAATGAAAGGTTACTACTTAAATCTGTATTAGAGAAATATATTTTCGAGATATGGTTCAGTTTCAACTGCATTGGGAAGGAATCTAATGGCGGAAATATGTAAATAAAGTACGAATGCGGGGAATTATTTGATCGGCTAAACAACTGAAAGTTTCTTAAGCTCTCAAGAAGGACTATCCTATGTATATAATAGAATGTCAAAATTAAAAAAAAAAAAGAGCAAATAAATGAAATCTGCAGATGCATGCTAATATTCAATTACAATTCTTTAATCTTCATACATCCTCTCCGGAAATTTAATATTTAAACAGTGTGTCCATATTCTTTTCCCAGAATTTACTGCATGCAGAGAATATTGTACTACCTTCAAGCAATTGTGTAAGTTTCAGTCTGGACAGTAGTGAGCCTTCATGCCATTAAAACTTGAGAAATAAAAGAAATGATTTATCTTCCCCATCCAATAAAAGCTTTTAACATTTTACTTCGAATCCCTTTTATGCATTTTATAGCTATGTCATTTCTTAGCTACTTATGCGGATATTTACTGAAGCAGATTCGCCTATCAGCTAGAGATCCACAGTAGGTCCTCACGCATGCGCCCCAGTGATAAGAGAGGAAATTGAATCTCAGCATGCATTGACTTCTAGACCAGAATTCGCTTATGCCTTTTTGTTAAATAATTTTGTACCCTCCCAGATAAAATTCTGGTGCTGGTGTGTGTTACAATACAAAATAGAAAATTCGAATGAAAATACACAATGATGTGGGTCGAAACAGTGACTATAGTGTCACGTGTATGGGGGATGCGTGACGAAAATAACGGGTTCTATTTCGGATGATTGGATTTATTGACACCGTTTATAATCTCGCTTAATCATACGTATTACAGCGCTATCGCTTGTTTAATCAATTTACAGTTCACCGTTACACACGCACTGGGATTCTCCGTCTTCGCTAGTCGTCTCCTGGCAACGGTTCTCAACACAGCAACTAGCACTTAGAATCACTATGAATTCTCTTGCCATTTCTTGTTAAATCAACCTAGAACCTCGAAACTCACCTAAAAACTCTCCTGGACTCTTAGTTGCAAGCGGACTCGTATTACATAACCGCGGCGCGGACAACGCAGAAAGTTAGTACTAAATTTTGCGGATAGAGGGTGTCACGTCGTCAGCGCAACGGATCCCCACGGCCGTTAATTTCGGTTTTCTAGACCAGAGCCGCTATTTCTTTGAAATAGTTCCTCAATTATCCTCACGAGACTGAGTGGACCTCGTTCCAGACCCACTACCTCTCAGAAAATCTGGCAGCTCCGTGAATCGAACCCGAGACCTCTGGATCTGTAGCCAGGAACTATGGCAACTAGACCACAGATGCTTGCCTCCTATGAAGAAATTCTAGACTCCGTCTAAGTACCCTACACATGCATCAGAGTCACGTCAACTACACATATATAAACAATGCACAAAATTCTGGAAGTATTATTTGGTTCAGAATTAGACTTGAAATGGCGTTGCATGATGGACAATTATGAAAACGAATTTATATGAACATTGGAAGGGAGAACACACAGAAGACTGTAGCTGATCCAGTGTCAGTCTTTTGAAGCCGTGTGCTTTGTTTTAAGCGAGGGGACTTTCCTCGCATATACCGTATTTACGCATGTATAGGCCGCACATTTTTTGCCAGAAATTCAAGAGGAAAACTGGGGTGCGGCTTATATTCGAAATATTCGAAGTCACACTTCATTTAAAAAAAATTATATTCATAATTAGTAATACAGAGTGTAATACTCCTGAAATAATATTCCAAGAAAATGATTTTTTCTATAATTTCTGTCTGAAAATTGTGCTGCGGCCTATATATGCGTAAATATGGTAGTCAGGCTGATTTTCCGAGCATTTGTACTGACAGGTCACATATTCCCCAGGGGCCCAGGAAAGAGTGACGTAGAGGACGGGGCCGCGCACACAAACAATACGGATTTCACACCGACATTCTGAATCTCACAAATCATCCGTTTCCGTTCTTATGCCACTAGTAACAATAATTCAGTTCAATTCGTGTTTATTTACTTGCAAACTTAACACAGAAGCCAATTACAAAGTTAGCACAAGAACGCAGATGGGCACAAAAATAACTAAAAACAAAATACAAAATAAGGCAGCCTATGGCAATAAATTAATATTTCCAATAAAATATAATAATAAAATTCTTTATTGTTTATGTGTTGAGCCAACAGCCGCAAGGCCAAATACAGACACAGCAGAGTGTAGATAAAAGTAGTCACAAACTGGACAAACACAACATAAAGTCGAAGACTAATTAAAGGTAAACACAGGAGGAAAACCACATTAATGCGTATAAGGAAACAAACATAACAATAAAAATAATTTAATTATCACAAATCTAAGTTTATATTGACGATAGAAATGTATAGATATTTAGAAATAATAATAACAAAAGTAATACATTTCAATGTAGAATTTCTTAACCCGTTCCGTCTCAAAGACTATCCTCCTATCGTTTTCTAGGTCTTTCCCCATTTCTTCGTCCTTCTAGTAGGTAATTCTTAAATTTTGGATCAGTCTTGAAAAGTCCATTCTTAATACGTAACTACATCACGTGTTTTGCAGATTTAGAATCGCTCTCCTAGAACATACAGGGTGATTCATATAGAACCGGCCCGACGAAATGAGCTGTAATATAAAATATACCATACAGATATTAAAGTAATGTACACATATCTTATCTTGAATTATGTGCCGTGATCAGAGCAGGTGTTGAAAGTGTCCGCCGTTTTCAAGTAGGCACTAGAAACACTCGCTGTTCAACAGTATACTCCAAGACTGTCGCCTGCGCACTGCAGACACGTTTCGGCATTGTCCTTGACCTTGCAGCATAAGGGCTGCCACTTGCCTGATCATGCGCACACCATTCGACTCAGCACGGCCCACGGATTGTTATGTCGTAATTGTGAGCGGTTATATGCATCACCTGCGGAATTATTAGCAAATTCATCGGGCCGGTTCTATACGATTCACCCTGTATATAATTGTAAATCAGTAGCGTATTGTCGTGTTGCATACGTGGTCTGTAAGTGTACATCCGGGGACAAGCATTAAAAAGCGCGTTTCCGTTGTTTCAATTTTCCTCTTTTCAGATCTCTTCAGACCTCAATTTGCACTTCCATACATATGTAAAGGAACTGCTGTTACATTCTAAAATTGAATCCGTGTATCCTTTTTAGTTTATTTTTAAGGTTCTTTGTATTGTTCCACACATATGCTGAAATGCAGACAGCTTCTGTTCAGGAACTTTCTCATAACCGTATGAAATATAGCAACGCACGTAAATGAAGTTCTGAACTCGTCTGTTTCCTTCATCTCTTCCAGTAACACTGAACATACTTACATAGAACGACAGACAAACGTGATCAAAAATATCAGAACCTTGTTTACGGATACTGAGTAAGATTTCTTGGAGCTGCTGGCCGCTCCATAGCTCAAGCGGTTAGTCGCTGGCTTCCCACTGCGGCGGTTCGGGTTCGATCCCGGGTCTGGTCAAGTGGGATTTGCGGTGGACAAAGTGGCGCTAGGGCGGGTTTTCTCCGAGTACTTTGGTTACCCCTGCCAATCTTCATTTCACCAAATTCTCCATCATCATAATCACACGGGGCAGGTACAATAGGCCAATCAGTGGCCGCTGTGCCGAGTGGACGCAGCTGGACTCCACGCCCCACTAAGTGAAGATTCCTTGGATAGGGGATTGACCAGTTTCAAAGTATCTACCTATACAGGGCAGTAACAAACACACTACACAATAAGAAGACAACAATAAAATACTTAAAAACAAAAGGATTTAACTGACAGGATTTCCAATTTATTTTTTAAGAAAAATTGTTTTAATCTTTGTTGCACGGAAGACACTGCATAGAACTTCCTGTAATATGTTTGTAAATCCTTTCTTGCATACGTGAAGGGCTGGAAAGTAAATAATTGAAATAACTGCTTTCGTTTAAAGCAAGTGATATTCTTGCTTCAAGTTCAAGCAATGGACGATTAGAGATGTGTCCTTGAACAAATTTTTCAACAAAAAATCCGTTGAAATATTTAGCAAATTTTCTTTTTCCGTTAAAGTAATTTGATGAGCTGTCGATATAAGGTTACATTTCGAGGGAACTTTGTGCCTCCATTTTCAGGGTACCATAAAAATAAAGGCAACGCGTTCCTCTGATACGTTGATATCCTCTGTCTAGGGAATTACATGACATCAAATTCCAGGTGACTGTTATATTTCTTATTTAAGTCCAATTTATTTTACAATATGTCGAAGCTGCGATGCCAAACTTCCTCGCTTTCTGTTCTGTGTGAAGGTCAGAGAGACACGGAACATGTCGGAAGCTCTTACCTCATTATTGATTGCACGGGAAAAATACTTTTGTAGTCAGAAGAATGTCTCACGTGCGCCATGATTAAACGGGTGCTCCCTAGTCCGTTCCGAACGAGAAGGTGCGAAGGATACAAAGTGTATTCGGTAAGATCAGCGTAGAATGAACAAGTAATTAACTGAATACTGTAATTATAATCAGTGGAAAGGGGGAGTTGAATACTTAATTACGAAGACAAATTAAAAGAGAAGTAGGTATAAACCAACACTTAGAAAGTAAAAAAAAAATGAAATTCGAGCAGAAGAGGGCGCAAAAGGTAATCGACGCAAAAAACACATTGCGCATTCTTTCTCATATATAATTGATCTTGGCAACGTCACCTCGAAAGCGAATTCGACTATTGCTCGATAGACGATTTTTGAATTAGTGGATTCTGAACAAAAATGAAATTCATCCGATCAGTAAGGCAGGTTTCGAAAACAGTATAATAGAATGAAGAATGCCGTCTTCTGGGATGTGGCGCTGTGTAAATATTATGCAAACCGACGTTTCGGAACAAAGTTTGGCCTCTATCTTCAAGGTAGAAAAATCCGCGAGCGAGGAACCAACGTAAGAAGGTGGCTAGCAGACTGAGCCACCAGTCGAAACACCTGCTCATGCTGGTTTCTTGTTCGCGGATTTTTCTACCTTGAAGACGGAGGTGATACGTTCCTCTGAAACGTCGGTTCACACAAGATCTACACAGATCCACATCCCAGGAGGCGGCATTCTTCGTAGTCACCGCTGTGAAAACCTCAAATCCTACACAGTATAACAGTAGGTTGTATTTTACTTTCTGGCAACGGCGACTTAGAAGAGCGATATAATCTTAAATGTCACTATGTGGATTCCGATAAAATTACACCGACGTTTAGCGGGACAGTACTGCCACAAACTTCGTTATACGTTGTGCGTTGAAGTTCTAAGGTCTCCGATTTTTTTTCTCACACAATAATCATACAAAAAATTCGAAACTTCTGTCACTTTTCAACGTAATCTCCCTGCAGCCGTACACATTTTTCACAACGTCGACGCCATGATTCCATGGCTGCTGCAAACGCTTCTCTAGGAGTCTGTTTTGACCACTGGAAAATCGTTAATGCAATAGCGGCACGACTGGTGAAATGTGCGACCACGGGGAGTGTCTTTCATCTTTGGGAAAAGCCAAATATCGCTAGGAGCCAGGTCAGGTGAGTAGGGAGCATGAGAAACCACTTCAAGGTTGTTTTCAACGAAGAAACTGCTGCGTCGCGTACTCCCGATGTGCTGGTGCATTGTCCTGGTGAAAGAGCACACGTGCAGCCTTTTCCGGCCGTTTTTCTCGCAGTGCTGGAAGGAGCCTGTTCTTCAAAACATCTTGGTAGGATGCACCTGTCACCGTAGTGCCCTTTGGAACGCAGTGAGTAAGGATTACGCCATCGTTGTCCCAAAACATGGCCACCATCTTTTTTCAGCACTGGCGCTTAATCGAAAATTTTTTGGTGGCCGTGAGTCTGCGTCCTTCCATTGAGCTGACTGGCGCTTCGTTTCAGGATTGAGAAACGGCATCCATGTCTCATCCATTGTCACAATTCATGAAAAAAGAGCCCCATTCATGCCTTCATCACGTGTCACCATCGCCTGGCAAATTGCCATGCGCGCAGCCTTGTGGTCGTCCGCCAGAATTCGTGGCACCCACCTGGAGGGCACTTCCCGCATTCGCAGATTTTCATGCAGGATTGTGTGCACAGATCCCACGGAAATGCCAACTTTGGAGGCGATGTTTTCCACACTCAATCGGCGATCCTCCAAAACAACTTTCTCAACTCGCTCGACCATGTTGTCAGACTGGCTGGTGCGAGGCCGAGATTGTTTTGGTTCGTTGTCACACGATGTTCGGCCTTCTTTGAACTGTGGCACCCACGAACGCACATTTTTCACATTCATGACACCATCACCACACGTCTCACTCAACTGGCGATGAATTTTAATGGGTGTCGCACCACGCAAGTGGAGAAAACGAATGATTACTCGCTGTTCTTGTAACGAAAACATCGCCATTTTAGGTACTCCTCACTCTCGCCGCCACCACTAGAGTTCTGTGTGCCATACAGTGCTGCCATCTCTGTCACGCATTCACAAAAAGTGCACACGTATTTTAAACTAAACCGCATGTGTCTGTCTGCTCCCAGTCCTGAGAAAAAAATTGGAGACCTTAGAACTTGAACGCCCCTCGTAGTAAAAGAAATGCCAAAGAGGCAACATGCAAGAAACAAATAATATAACTTCTACCTTGGCCGCGCCCTAGCTCAAGCGGTTAGTCGCTGGCTTCCCACCGCGGCGACTCGGGTTCGATCCCTGCGTCCGGACAAGTGGGAATTCTGGTGGAGAAAGTGGCGCTGGGGCAGGTTTTCTCCAAGTACTTCGGTTTCCCCTGCCAATCTTCATTCCACCAATTGCTCCACAATCACCCTCGCCTATCATCTGGGGCTGGTACAATAGGCCTGAAGTGGCCGCAGTACAAGGGACTTAGTCCCACCCCACTAGCAATAAAAAATAATAAAAGCGACATGACATACTAGACGACAATACAATTCAAGGATAACATAAGTTTATCAGATAAGGGGGTGTAAAATTAAAAGTAAGAGAACTTCTTTTTCACGACTGAAGAGCGAGGGAGTTAAAGTTCATTTGTTACGAGATTTCTGAATATAAATGAGTCTTATTAGCATAAAGCACTGAAGAATGAAATATACAGTTGCTTCGAATAAATGTATTATAATGGCTACGTGTAATTAGAAAGAGAATGAAGAAACAAGAAGAACCATTAGTGTTCGGCACTTCACTTCACGCTTTGAATTGTAAATTACTGCGTCAGGATAATAATAATATGCTCTTCATGTAAAGCAGCATCCTGAATACATTTACGTTCCTTCATATATCATTTGAGTTCACGTAGTAATAATTCACGAAACTGACAATGGTGATATCGTGGTTTCCTTTCGGCCAACTTTCGTCTTTTGTTACAGAAGATAGGATTGTGTTATTATGACGTCCGTGTGTGCCTACAAGTAAGTTTATATTAAAAAATACTTAACAGTTGACTAATTTTCATTACATTTTCAATTAATATCACTGCAGTGAAGAACGTTGTCTCCATTTTATTTTCTAACGTCCTACCATCAATAAAACTAACAAGATGGTTGTAGAAATATCTACCAGCCTAAACTACAGTGTGATAACTGAGAACGCCACAACATGGGCACTAAACTACTGAAGCTCATGATGAAAGTAGGAGAAAAATGGATTATAGAAATACTTCTTATATTTCAGTTCGAAAAATTGTTATTGTACTCTCACTTTCATTGAACCCTGAGGAAAAGGAACAAATTAATTACTTCTTCAGTTGTTTCACTTACAGTCTTCTGCTTTTGAGAATAAAAAAAATACATACACTTAAAAGACAAGGGCCGATCACGGTAGCCTAGCGGTCTAAGGCATATACTGTCTTCGCTCGTTCGGAAGCCGGGATCGTGGGGTCGGATCTGTTTCCTGTGAGGTACGAACTGAATTCTTATATATTATTCTTATACACTGCCGATCACGGTAGCCGAGCGGTCTAAGGCATGTACTGTCTTCGTCCGCTCGGAAGCCGGGATCGTAGGTTCGAATCCCACTCAGGGCATGGATGTTTAGTTTGTGTGCGTGCGTTTTTCTGTGTTTGTGTACAAGTAGAGGCCTTGCGATGAGCTGATCACCCGCCCAAGGAGTCCTACCGAATGTGTAAGATCTAGAAAAACCGAAGTGAACGGAGAAGTTCATGGAGGTAGGCCTAGGCCCACCGGGCCTGTAGGCCCAAAGAAAAAAGAAGACAAGGAGCTGACGAAAATATTTAGACCTGGAAGGAGGAACATAGACTGAGGGTGTTGAGGAGAATATTTGGACCGAAGAGAGATGAAGTTGGAGAAAACTGCACACTGAGGAGCTTCTTAACTTGTAATCTTCTCCAAGTATAAGTAGAATGATCAAGACAAGGAGGATGAGAAGGGCAGGGCATATAACACGAATGTGGGAGACAAGGAATGCATAAAGGATAGTAGTGGGAAAGCCAGAAGGAATGAGACCACTGGGAAGACAAAGACGTAGGCGTGTGGACAATATTAAAATGGATCTTGGAGATATAGGATAGGATGGTATGGATTGGATTGATCTGGTTCAGGATATAGACCGGTGAAGGGCTCTTGTGAAGACGGAAATGAACCTTCGGGTTCCATAAAATGCTGGGAAGTTCTTGAGTAGCTGCACAATTGGTAGCTTCTCAAGAAGGGCTCAGTTCCATGAATGAGTGAGTGAGTCGACTGCCTAAGTCTCTAACTCTAAAATTTAAAATATTTCTCTATGGTTTTAGTGTTATTCAGACTGAAATGTTACAAGATTTCTTACCGATGTAATTAAATGCCCACATATCAGCAGCTCATGTGCGTGTATATTTAAGATCACAAGGGACGAGTTGCACACTCCTGTGTATTATATAGGTACTTCTGTTTCACTGATGTCACACGGAGTCCTATAAATATCTGCCTCAAAACCACAGAATTCTAACAACACAAATCGATATACCACTTTCATTTGTCTCGTTCACCATGGTAACCCGGGATAAATATGGGACCACTCTCTGCCCTGTCCCAGTCAAGAATACTGACAAAAGCAAACTCAAACTACGGATCACCGTGTTGCCTGTGTCTGCTTGTTTCATTCTTGTTATTACCAATTCCCATGTTTTCGTTTACTGTTTAAAATATTTCTTGTTCCTGAGAGACGTAATAATGAATTATTTTAACAAGAGGTCTCCAGGCTGGCAGGGCCAGACAAAGACTGAGTTCTCGGTAATTCTGTAAACACTTTGTTTTAGTAGCAGTTTGTGTACACGTTTCACAGTAGTAGCAGACCGCAGTAGGGGGGCGCATCTGAATCAATGTGCTTCGAACAATGCACAGCTCTGCTTGTTTACATGATGAAACTGAATGTACACTTAGAGACAATACAGGGCCGCGCCATAGCTCAAGCGGTTAGTCGCTGGCTTCCCACCGCGGCGGCCCGGGTGCGATCCCGGGTCTGGTCAAGTGGGATTTGTGGTGGGCAAAGTGGCGCTGGGGCAGGTTTTCTCCGAGTACTTCGGTTTCCCCTGCCAAGCTTCATTCCACCAATTGCTCCACAGTCACCCTCACCTATCATCTGGGGCTGGTACAATAGGCCAGAAGTGGCCGCAGTACAAGGGACTTAGTCCCACCCCACTAGCAATGAAAAAATAATCGACGTTCCGTAAGAATATGTCTCCGTCTTCAAGGTATAAAAATACCCCAATCAGGAAAACAACATGAAGCAAGTAATAAGCACAGTTCCTCCGAAACTTCGGTTGAATTTTAACGGACAATACGGCTTTATATCTCGGAAGACAGGACCCTTCTTAATCACCATTGTGAGAACCTAAATTATTACTTGAAGGAAAGATACCCCATGGAGAGTTTATTGGTGAATCGGAGAGCAGTACCAAATCACATCCCCAAGAAACGGAATATGAGGCTGTAGACTGGACCGAACTGAACTGGATCATGATAAGGGTCGAACTGAGGCCCTTTCCCTAGAAGACGTGACCCTTCTGAGCAGGTTGGTGACTGCAGTTTTAAAGGAGAATTCTGCCCCATGGATTGGATATCACAGGCGCATTAGCATCGACAACTATTTTCTTTGCCCCACGGGGTTCAATTGTTTAACCTAAGCTTGCCAGATAATCAGTTTAACATTCTTTGTTTAATATTCGTAGAGCTTAGGTCATGAAATTCTTCAGTATACAAATGCCTCAATTAATTTGTTAGTTTCTTCATTTTTACTGGTAGCATTGACAGGGTTACTTTATTTTTAAGTACCTATTTTCAACCATTATTCTTTCCTCATAATTCAAACCAGCGTGTGTTGAAAGCGAGAGAACGTCACAGAATTCTCCCTCGCGGTGACAATGACCTCATCAGAAGTACAGATTCTGAAGCACGTGCCGATTTGCCTTTAGCCATTTCGAGGTCAGCCTCTGCTTCAACTCGGGTAAAAAAAAGGTAAAACTATACCTGTAAGAGGCCGTGGAGGCCCACAGAGTTGTGAGACGTCGAGGCTCGCACATTTTCTATGCATTCGGCACACAATGGCAGTGAGGTTGTCAACCTTACGCGCCGGACGTACCTTTACTCCCAGGAACCTGTTAGAGGCTGAGTCAAGCCTAGGGTCATAGTGATGGAAGGATTAGGTCAATTGAAAAATCCAATGACCTCATCGGGAATCGAATACGCGAGCTAGTTTAAATTATATTTCAATTTGTTACCAGGATGAAGTAAAGCGTTATTTCAAAGCTTCAATCTATGTTGTGTAATTAAGTAACATAAATGATAATATAGAAAACAGAAGGGGGGGAAAGAAATGAAATTTCTAGTGCAAGAGCAAGCAGTTGCCCTCTGCGTCCCATTCAGACCGTCAATGGCTGCTATACAGATATGACTCTAATTGAACAGCAGGATACCAAACGTTACATAGTAATATAATCTCAGTTAGTGGCAATACCGTTAGACTAAAAGCAATAAATAAGACCTGGAACCTCAGCTTTCTCTTTTCAGCCATCATGTTTTTCATTTCTGATATTCGTCGATTTAATATTTATTTACAATTTGAAACCACCACAAACGTAAAAAAAAAACTTGAAAACTCTATTTTTTGGAATGTAACGACGTATATTTCGTTGAAAGTCAGCAGATGTTTCGGAAGAACATGTCGCCCCCATCTTACAGGTAGTAAGCACAGTTCTGACTCGATCTCGCAGATGGTGATATATTCCTCTGAAACATCGGTTGACTTTCACGGTATTATATCTTAGAAAATAAAATTCTATGGACATGAGCCCTTCTCAAGAAACCACCAGTTGCGTGGTTACTCAATAAATTTCTACCATTTTATGGAACCCGAAGGTTTATTAACGTGTTCACAATAGCCCTCCACTGGTCCCTATCCTGAGCCAGATCAGTCCAGTCCGTATCACCACAACCTGTCCAGTTATTAGTATCTACCCACCTACATCTAAGTCTTCCTACTTGTCTCTTTCCTTCTCCCTTTCCAATCAAAATCCTATACGTATAATTCTTATCCAAATTCCTGCTACATGCCATGAGTATCTCGTTGACCTTGATTTAATCATTCTAATTAAACTTGGAGAAGAGTACAAGGTATAAAGCTCTTCATTATGCTGTTTTCTCAAACCTATCACTTCATTCCCTGTGCTCCAAATATTCTACTCAGTACCCTCTTCTCAAACACCCTCAGTCTATATTCCTCCCTTAATGTCAGGGAACAAGTTTTTATGCTTTTAGACAGCAGACGAGAAGACAAAATATTCTGGACGTAACGGCAGCAAATAGTACCTGAATTCACTCTCCTCTTAATTTCCTCCTTAATGAAATTTTTATTTGTTATCGTCGTTCCAAAATATTTGAACTGTGCCACAGTTTCAGGGGATTTCTTAACTGTCTTTATGTCATGATTTTGCCCTGCATTTTGGTGATGAGACAGTGACATATACTTAATTTTCTATGCATTTACTTCTAGAACAACCTCCATATTAGCGTAAATTAAGGTTTCTGTGTTCTATTATGTCATTCAAGGTTTGAGATTACGTGGAATAAATATAAATATATATGTTGTATATATACATTCTTTGCCCACGAAAGAACAACAACTCTTATGATGAACATCGAGGGCGCTATCAGCATACAACGGTGGGTTGGCGTTGTACGAATTAACGTTGGCACTTCTATTGTTAACTGAGGAAATGAGGTACATCACGAAATGCAGACTCTATGTTCTGCCCCTGTTTCAATCATGGCGTCTTCCTGACAAGAAGGTGCGGTAAGCACTGAGTCGCTTCTCTCACTCTGAAATAGTTCTCTTACAACAATAACGGGAGTGCAAGGTTGTGATAAATTATTACCATTATGTCATCTATTTGTACTATATCAGCGTTCTTGCAGCCAGTATTAAACCCAGTAAAACACTTATATATTCCCTGTTACATAACATAATTCACCAGTGTACGCACGCGCACACACGCAAAATAGGTCGGGAGTGGGGCACTATTACACTATGGCTCTTAATACGTAACATCTGCAAGTCTAATTACTACGGTTCACTGGACTTCTTGTTGACGTGTCGACGAATCTCTGTCAAGTCGTCTTCGCTGTGACAGATGCTGTAAAATTTGTGATATGGAAAATGAATTCTCAGGCACTGTAAATGCAAAATTATAACACAAAGATAGGTAATAGATCCTCTGAGATGAAGTGACAGGAGGTTGGATAAAACTGCATAATGAGGAGCTTGACAACTTCTACGTTTCTCCAAGCATAATTAGAAAGACCAAGTCAAGGGGGATGAGATTGGCAGGGCATGTAGCACGAATAAGGGCGAAGAGGAATGCATATTGGATATTGGTGGTAAAGCTGGAAGAAAGGAGACCACTGGGAAGGCCAAGGCGTAGGTGGGTGAATGATATTAAAATGGATCTTAGAGATAGGATGGGATGGAGTCAATTGGATTGATCTGGCTCGGGACAGGGACCGCTGGAGGGGTATTGTGAACATGGTAATGAACCTTCTGATTCCATAAAATGCTGGGAAGTTCTAGAGTAGCTGCACAACTGGCAGCATCTCAAGAAGGGTTCAACTCCGTGAGTGAGTGAGTGAGTGAGTGAGTGAGTGAGTGAGTGAGTGAGTGAGTGAGGGAATTAATCCTTTGCAAAATGTGACACAAATAAAATATTTGGGATCGACAGTGACAAACGAAAATTTTATTCAGAGGAAATTAAGAGGAGTTTTAATTCCGGTAATGTTTACTACCATTCAGTCACGCCTGCTGTCTAAAATCCTAAAAAATACAATATACAAAACTATGATTTTGCCTGCTGTTTTCATGTGTGTGGAAATTGTTTTCTGACATTAAAGGATGAACACAGACTGAATATTTGGACCACAGAGGGATAAAGTAATAAGAGGTTTGAGAAGACTGCATAATGAGCTTCATAACCTGTACGCTTCACAAAATGTAGTTTAACTTGATCAAGTTGGGGATGAGATTGACAGACATATAGCACGCATGAGGGAAGAGGGATGCATGTAGGTTTTCGGTTGGGAAAGTCAGGAAGAGAAAAGTAATTAGGAAGACAGAGACGTAGGTGTGAAGATGATATTGGGATAATCTTGGAGAAACAGAATGGAGAGGTATGGACTGGATTTATCTGGCTCAGGACAGGGACTACTGGAAGGCTCTTGTAAACACGGTAAGGAACCTTCGGGTCCCGTAAATTGTTGGTACACTCTTGAGTAGCTGAGCGACTGGCAGAGCCTCAAGAAGGGCTCAATTCCATGGAGTCAGTCAGTCAGTGAGTCAGTCAGTCAGTCAGTCAGTCAGTCAGTCAGTGAAACTGTATAAATTCAAATCCTGAACATGCAGTGTGGCTGTAGATATTCTGTTATTACAATTTAAAAAATCGAAAGGTTACCTATTATCTCGTGCTGCATCTGTATCCTTCGTATGGTATGCGTTTACTATGCTTGCAGTGGGTCCTCACTGATTTCATATTCTGGGACATAACAATAAAGTCCGTTGAAAGTCAACGGACGTTTCTGAGGAATATGTCACCTCCATCTTCAAAACAAAGAATAAACAAGGCAAGAAACTAGCAAGAAACAGACAGCAAGAATAACTCTGTTACTCGGAAAAGTCGGGCAATTTTTAACGGACTACACATTATATCCCTAAAGAGAGAGCTCTTTATCTGAACCAAACTAAGATTTCAAGGAACACGCAAACACACCGAAATAAAACAATGAATTCAATCATGGCGGATTTCATCGGCGTTCTTTTACCAGAATTGAATGTAATTCCCTGTAAGGACTTGTCATACAAAGAATCTGTGTGACATATACGTTTCTTTGAAAATTGTGCACATGGTCTACACATCTCATGGAAAATGTCATTATGAATAGTAGCATTTTTTTATTTCGGAATAAGAACGAAAATTATATTCCCGTTGCCCCTCCCTGTGGGCCTCATGGACGCCTTCCTCTTAACCACCTTATACAAGTGAAACAATTCCTAGCTTACGATGCACACAATTCAATCCTGAAGATGGGAGCAGTATATTATTCCGAAAACTTATTATCCGCCTGCACTACTACATAATGTCACAATTCAGAAGACTTCAGTGAGAAAAGGGAATTCGCCTGATAGCATTTAGCATTAAATTTCAGCATAAATTTAAATATATCGTAAACTGTAGATAAATAAGATCCTTTCTTAAGTAATCCTCCGCTCTAAGCTTAAAACAATGTCCTGTTTAATTTAAGTTATCTCATATTTAATGGGTCACGTGGTAGCGTACTTGGTTGAGGCACTGTGCTACAAGCCGGAAGGTCGCGGGTTCGATGAGGTGGCCCTGTTTTTCAATTTACCTAAATCTTCCAGCCACACTATGATCATGGGGCCCACTCAGCCTCTAACAGAAATGAGTACCAGGAATCTTTATGGGGGGGGCATAGCTCAAGCGGTTAGTCGCTGGCTTCGCACCGCANTGCCCCTCCCTGTGGGCCTCATGGACGCCTTCCTCTTAACCACCTTGTGGTGGACAAAGTGGCGCTGGGGTAGGTTTTCTCCGAGTACTTCGGTTTCCCCTGCTAATCTTCATTCCACCAATTGCTCCACAGTCACCCTCATCTATCAGCTGAGGCTGGTACAATAGGCCAGAAGTGGCCGCAGTACAAGGGACTTAGTCCCACCCCACTAGCAATAAAAAAATCTTCCTGGGGAATAAAGCGCGGCCGGCGCGTAAGAATGACCTCACCACTATCTGTGAACCGATTGTCTAGAAAATATGGGAGCCTCGACGTCTCACAACCCTATGGGCCTCCACGTCCTGGTGCAGGGATAGGTTTTTACTTTTTTATTTCATATTTCATAACGACATTCAACAGATAAGGCGAATAATGAGTCTCGTTCGTTATTTCAACTTTGTATTGTGTCTCATTTTTAACGTAATCCTGTCGAGTTCTTTTATAACGATTTATATTACGTCACGTTAGTGATCAGACAGCCAAAGAAATTAAGGTAAAAGACTAAAAGTGCCTGCAAAATGTCCCATTCTCAGGTACCTTCTCCACACACAGACAGACCTTACACTTGAGACGAGACAAGATCGTGATGAATTGTGGGAGAACTGGGAAGAAAACACATTCGTATTTTATTTATGTGGTGTAAAGTTCCAAAACGTATTGGCTATTTCTATCTTATATTTTGTCTATCGTAAAATACAATTTGCTTCTTGAACTCTATTTTCTTACAAGCATCTCGTCTTGAAAAAGGATTCTATGGGACATAACATACATTATTGAGATCTACAAATGTAGACTAGAAACATCTGCCTGTTCAGATGGCTTCATAATTCATTATCCATCTCTTCGCCTCACATACTTTGAAGTGGGGTGGGTTTTCTCCCAGTACTTCGGTTTCCCCTTTCAGTTCTCATTACACCGACTGCTCCACATTCGTTAAGTATCCTATCAGCGTCGCTATATAATTTTCGTATTGACAAGAGTCGTTAAATATGCAACTTAAACGTATATAATTCCATGACGATAGTGGAGATACCACAGGATGAAGATGATAAGTGATGAAATCACCAGATTGGTCGCTGGGTCTATGTTGAATGCAGTAGTTCATGAAGCCTCGTGCTACATTGGCTATTGTGATATATACTGTCACGTGTAGGGTGGTACGCCTGTCGAGAATGGCGGGTTGTAGTTCAGATGTTTTGGATCTATCAGCACTTTATCAAAGTCAAAGTCACATAGCGACTGACGGTCAGTCAGTCAGTCAGTACGTCTTGGTGTCGAGCCCCATCTGGGGTCATGACCAGATATTAATTATTACCATTTGACAGTTACGGTCTTATTTTTGTGGGGCGCCCTCTCTGATGAGATGACGGGTCTGTCTTTTGCATATACTGCTGGCCCTCGGTATCGCGGTCTTTCTCGGGTTCTCTTACAAAACAAGCTCAATGCCAGTTGCACCACAATCCCAGGAATTCGTCTCAATGATACTGTTTCTTAATTATCATGACGAGTTATATAACAAAACATTTTCGACTTGCCGTGTTGCATTGAACCATTGGGTCTTGTAGCCCATTATAGAGCTCGCAGAGACCTGATCGTGGAAATATATGACTGACTGTTGTTAACGTGACAGTATCTCCAGCGGTTGTTTGTCCACACCTATTTCATACATGTATTAATGCAAGAGAACTGTCCCCACGTAACCACTGCGTAGGCATAGCTGCAGTTGCCGAGTTATCCTGGTGCAGATTCAGTTCGGAGACACTCTACATGCCTGCTTACATATGACAACATTGTCTTGGTAGGGCTAGCGTAGTCGGCACAGCAACAAGCTAAGGGCTGGACTAACAAGGGGTCGGAGTTCGAGTCCCGGTGAGGGCAACAAATTTCTCTTCTCCACGTCATTCAGACAGGCTATCGTACCTAATGGATACGACGGGGATAGAGCGGCCGGGGCGTGAAGCTGACTACAAATCTCAAACTAGTACCGAGGTAAAGAAAATGTGGTTCTATACATCCACTCCCC
>NW_019733841.1:400406-427485 GCF_002891405.2 Cryptotermes secundus | reverse complement strand
GTACATGCTGGAAGGTCGCGGATCGACTCCCGATGAGGTGAATATTTTCAATTTACCTAATCCTTACAACCGCACTATGGCCCTGGGGTTGACTCAGACTCTTAACAGAAATAATTACCAGGAATCTTCCTGGGGGTTAAAAGGTGGCCGGAGCGTAAGACTGATAACTTTACCGCCATCTGTGAGCCGATTGTCTAGACAAAATGTGGGAGCCTCGACATCTCACAACACTATGGACCTTCACGGCCTGTTAGAGGAATAACTTTAACTTTACATAGAAAGTAATCATTTTAAGTTTATGTATGTAAATATGTGTACACTCTTTACAACTCAATAATGAATATGTGTAAATCACGACCCCTGGGGATGACCCTATAAGGATCGAAAAATGTAGTGGAACATAATTTAATAAATTATAATTGCGTTGACGGTGTGATTTTTTATTATTAGATCTCATATACGGTTTCAGAGATATTGTTTAAATTCGATAGAGGAGCACTTTCACCACTGTTGTTAGACAACTACGAATTTCAGCTATACTGACTCATAATCAAACCTAGTAATTTCATAAATTGAAATTTCCACGTATCTCATAATCCCTTCGACACATTTTGTTGAAATCCGATATGGGAAATTTTTATTCCGTTATTCACATTTTTAAGTAAGCTTAATAAAATTCCAAGAACGCCGTTGATAATGTTATGTATTACATTATGAAGTACGATCTATGTATCCTTGTTTCCTTAGCAACCGGAAAGCGATCAGCAGAGTCTGAAGAGAAAGCAGTACGTTCCTCTCTGAACCGACATGGAACATGCACTTTAACATTTCATCTGCTACGGCTCACTTACAAACCTGAGAGAGGAGACCAGAACTATTCTTCAACGTTGTAATCCTCCAGCACTGCCACAAGAGTTCGTATAATTCTCTTGTAACAATGAAAGCAGCAGCGGAGTGTGTGAAGGTGCTTGCTTATACCACCGAGGGTAAATTGTAGACGCTTACTGCAGGATTATTTCATATCACATCTCGTACATTGGTATTAAAAGCCCTGCATGTTGAAATCTGTTCAAATTTGAATACGGTACCAATTCAAACACAAGGGCCGCGCCATAGCTCAAGCTTTTAGTCGCTGGCTTCCCATTGTGGCGGTCCGGGTTCGATCCCCGGTCTGGTCATGTGGGATTTGTGGTGGACAATGTGGCACTGGGGTGGGTTTTCTCCGAGTACTTCGGTTTCCCCTGCCAATCTTCATTCCACCAAATTCTCCATAATCATAATCAACCGGGGCAGGCTACAATAGGCCAATCATTGGCCGCCGTGACGAGTGGACACAATTGGTCTCCACCCCAAACTAAGCGAAAAAATTCAAACACAACGTGTCCTATAGTAATATTACCACTTCTGTGCGTTCATCCTTTGATTAGGGTGCGTTAATATAGGAAAAATACGGTAGCAAGTAAAATTGTAGTGAGCAAATGTTAAATTATTCTGACTGCCAGCCTTCAAAATATTATTCATTAACGCCCAAACACGATTTACAGCGAAAATCAACAGAAATACGAGGAGCCCTAATGTGGTAACAAATATTAATAATAATAATTCGATTCTTTAAGTGCTTGCCAACGGCGTGAGGCCTAAATAACTAACTACATGGAGCCGAGTCCTTGAGAAGCCGCCAGTTGTGCAGCTACTCAAGAATTTTCCAACAACCTATGGAATCAGAAGGTCCATACCACCCCATCATATCTAAGATCCACTTTAATATTATCCACCTACCTACGTCTTGGTCTTCTTAGTGGTCTCTTTCCTTCTGGTTTTCACAGCAATATCCTATATGTGTCCCTCTTCTACGAGAGACATAAACAAAATAATAAGTCCATAATTTATACCGTTATCATTATAATTATTATTATTATAGGACATCCTGTACTGTCGGCCGTGAGGATTGGTATGCTAGTGGAAAGTCCGCATAATGCTATGAGTGTGAAAGAATACAGTACGAGTAAGTGGTAAGTATTTATGGGTGAAAATTCTCATTAAATCGCTATGGAATTCACCTTAATGGCTTTGTGCGCCGACCGCTCATACTGAATAACCTACAATAATTCGTAATTTAAGACAGTTTCCTTACGTCGTGTTTGAGAAAAGGAGAGCAAGTAAAATATTGTAATTTATTATTAAGCGAAATTAATACATAGGATTTATATATGCGTATCTTATTTTGCTACATAATACTATCCACACGTTAGTTGATTCAGTCATGAAGACTGAAACACAAAGTTTTTTACGAAACGTTTGCATTTATCTACAAGATTACATGGTGTCAGATCTAAGAAGACCATAATCTTAGCTGTAGTAAATTTTAACATCTGCTGTCCATTCCTCAATATTTCGTCCAAAAATTATTTTTCTTTAAATTCGCTTAGTGGGGGGTGGAGTCCAACTGGGTCCACTCGGCACAGCGGCCATAGATAGGCCTATTGTAGCCTGCACGGGGTGATGATGAAGTTGGTGGAATGAAGATTGGCAGGGGAAACCGAAGCACTCGGAGAAAACCCGCCCCAGCGCCACTTTTCCCACCAAAAATCCCACTTGACCAGAGTCAGGATCGAACCCGAGCCGCCGCAGTAGGAATCCAGCGACTATCCGCTTGAGCTATGGAGCGGCCAAAAAGTATCTTACTTAAAGAATAAGTCTATCTTCTGGGATATAACGCCGTGTACTCCTGCGAAAGTCAATCGACGTTTCGGCGGAACGTCACCTCCATATTCAGGGCCGACGAGTAAGCCAAGTGACAAACCACCAAGAAACAGACAGCAAACAGGGATCCTTCTGCCGTTGGAAAGAATGCTGACTTGCTTTTTGTTGGAAGTAGACGCCGAATATTAAATAATATTTCGACTGCTTCCGCTCTTCAACGAGTTGTACGGGTATTCCCAGCTGCTGACGTCACAGTACAGAGGACAGTAAATTTACATCAGCCTGCAATAATACATCTAGACTACACGCTTTGCAGTAATGTCGGAGAAGTTATCGCATACTCTAGGCAAAACATTTTCAGACTTTATAGATTCTTAGTATGCAGTACTTCTATAGCCTTCATAGAAATATTCTTTTCATTAGCCAACTTCTGTTATTCTGACAGCGCAGTCGGTGTAGCGACTGCGCTGTGACCTGGACGGCCGATATGTAGAACTTCGAGTTGGCTATAATCTTGAATCTCCGGACACATAGTTGAGCCAGATATAATTATTCTAATTAATAGACCATACTAAATAATTTCTAATATATAAATAAAGATTAAATTATAATCGTAATTCTTTTATCTGTCGTTTAAAGAAATTTCCTTGCTGTTCTGAACCTATCCAAATATTGAGAATCCATGTTCTGCTCTTATTAAATTTCTTTAACTTAATGAACAAGCATCTTTCGTAGAAAGAAACATAAGAACTTCTAATTTTGTAATAATGTACGCTACTTTACTCTGTCTAATAGTTCCTTTGAATTTCACTGGAACTTATTTGCGTTTGTTTGCAACAATTTCGACAAAATTTTATTTACATTTTAAACTTAAAACAAATATATTACACTCTAAACACTTCCTCGCCTTCAATTTAAATAATAAGTCACATTTGGGTTTGATTATTTTATTTTTAAACAATAAAATATGGAAATATGACGGAATAATTAATAAAACGACTTTCTTTTGTCAAGTTTCCTTCTATTAGACGTTGGTCACTAACCAGAAAACCGGAACGGACCAATCAGAAAGGAAACTCGCCATGTTGACTCGAATTACAGCGGCATCTAAGCTGTGGGGGACCTGAACATGTTTCCAGTTAATCAAGTTTGTTAAAAAGAAAAGAAATGATTCCCCAGCCTCGTCTGTCGTGCCATAATAGTCAACTCACGTAGA
The DNA here is from genome assembly GCF_002891405.2 of Cryptotermes secundus. Classification (NCBI taxonomy): domain Eukaryota; kingdom Metazoa; phylum Arthropoda; class Insecta; order Blattodea; family Kalotermitidae; genus Cryptotermes; species Cryptotermes secundus. Next base: position 423,566 of record NW_019733841.1, on the reverse strand, counting down.
AAACGGGGAGTTTTCACCGACATGAGCACAAGAAACAGCGCTGCCGGGTAAGGGCTGCTACACTCAGCAAGCGACTGTGATGACGTTCTGTTTAGCTACCACAAATACAGCTAAATGTACTGTTCTTCCGCAGAGCTCCGACCTCCTTTTTGTTGATAAATTAAATTTTCCAGTTAGGTATAAATAAAATAAAATGTTACTAAAATAAATCAACAAAATTTACACCGTGTAATTCGTTCAAAGTCAACTGACGTTTAGGAGTAACATGTCGGCTTTCAGGGTTAAAGAGATATGCCAATCACGCAACCAGTATGAAGTAGGTGACAAATAGAACCGGGCTTGCTACAAGCCTCACTCTGATTTCTTCCTTGGCATATTCCTCGACCCTGAAGATGGAGGCGATATATTCCTCCGAATCGTTTGTTGACTTTCAACGGACTGGACGGCTTTATATCTCACCGCTGAATGACTCCTATCCCACAACTAAATCGACGTCTACAATAAGCAGATATACAGTTTATTAGATTGACCTTAGCATGCGAGGTACTTTCATTTCATTTTAGAATTCTAAATACTAAATACAGACAAAAATATTGAAGATTAATGTCATAAAATTGAAGATAATAATGCAAATAGGCCCGATATTTGTACGTCCATAAAGAGCACTTCGTATCTGTTGCTAATTACCACGAGGAACAAGAGTATAAGGAATATAACCACGATACAAATCATGTCTTCTTATCTTGTTCGATATTTATCTGAACATAGTAAAAAGAAACAAATCTTTGTAGTAGAGAAGACTTCAAGTTTTCACAAATATCCCTTCTAAAGGTTCGGCCACACAGAGCGCTACGTACGCGACGCACGCTACGTACGCTATGTTCGCTATACGAACAGAAAAATATCTCCCTTTATTGCCAATGTGACTGGCCACACAGACTTCCTTACGCTACGTACGCCATGTTCCCAATGTTAGCTGCGTCGCAGAGTGTACACAGCGTACGTAGCGTACGTAGCGAACATAGCGTAGCGCTCTGTGTGGCCGAACCTTAAGGGGGATGTTACACGTTACATATGCACAAAGAATATAAACGCTTTAGTGATGACAGCGAAATAGATGTATTAATGTTTATAATTTAATACTTAGACACACACATGTTATTACAGGCTACTGTTAACAGGAAAAGCATGACAGTTCGGGTATAAACTTATTACAAGAATAAATATGATACGTACAGTAAACATTCAAACACTCAACACAAAGACAGAAATCTATGGGGTACAAAATAATATGACCCAGTTGCGGGGGATTCTGATTCAGTGCAATGTACTGTCTTGTGGGGCGGTGCCAACCCTCCTTCTGAGGCCAACTGGGGGTAGCCTCTGCCTCACTGGGGTTAGGAGAAAGTGATGTTCACACGGTTGTTCTTACTGCTTGGAGAGGGCACGCATCACGTTCACTTCAATGGGGTCTCTGGGTCTGCGGAGAGGACACACGGGCCGCAGTAACCGTGGCCAGACACCTCCTTCTGGTGCAAACTGAGGGTAGCCTCTGCCTCCATGGCAACTGTGTGAACATCGCTTTCTCCTACAAAGTGATGTTCACACGGTTGTTCTTACTGCTTGGAGAGGGCACGCATCACGTTCACTTCAATGGGGTCTCTGGGTCTGCGGAGAGGACACACGGGCCGCAGTAACCGTGGCCAGACACCTCCTTCTGGTGCAAACTGAGGGTAGCCTCTGCCTCCATGGCAACTGTGTGAACATCGCTTTCTCCTACAAAGTGATGTTCACACGGTTGTTCTTACTGCTTGGAGAGGGCACGCATCACGTTCACTTCATTGGGGTCTCTGGTTCTGCGCAGAGGTCGCATGGGCCGCAGTAACCGTGACCAGAAGCCTCCTACTGCACTCAGTTGTTGCACTGCTTTATTCTGCATCAGTGTTGTTTCTTGGGATTGCAGCAGCGAATCAGGTGCTTAGCTCTCGCTCTCGTAAGATAGGAGCTGAAATCGCAATGCTTCCCCGGAATCATATGAATCTTCCGGACTTTCCTTCTTTGTATGCGGCATGTTGGCAGTAGTCATCAATTAAACCTGAGAACAGAGAAATAGAAATAAATCTCTTCAGATTATTCTAAAGGCACATAAGAACCTGAAAGCTATAGGTCAAACTTAATTATAGGAACGTCTCATATCTGTGAAGGTTTATTAAGACCAATCAGGAGCAGGCGAATCACTCCGGGTAGCTCTTATAATGAACATTCCTAACGAGCATGCAATAAGTAATTATCAAAATTACAATTTCTAGAAATCGGATCATATCTAGAAAGATCTGAGATGCTTATTTCCTGTGATTCCAAGAAATATACATTTTATTCTACCAGATATTTCTTTCACTCGCTCTCTATCTACAAGCATTTAACTTCACGAAACAGGGTCCTTCTTCAGGAACTTATAAGAAATGTTCCCACCTGTACTGAACCGGAACATTCGTTACTGTGCTCTATCCATTCGGCTATTCGACACTTTCCCGGGCTACTGCTACACACAAAAATTAAGTGTGTATTTGCTGTATCCAAACAGTCTATATGCGCGGGCCTTCTTAGTCTCCGTGATTTCATCACATTTCTCTCACTATGACAGCAACTAAAAAAAACTAAACTCTCAAGTTTCAGTCCGCAAATCGAACTATACCGACCGAGCGATCGCCGCTTGTCGGCGAAATCAGTACCAAATTTAGCAGATAGAGGGTGTTGCGACGTGACGTTAATTTCAGTTTTCTAGAACGGAGCCGCTATTTCCTTGAAATAGCTCCTCAAATATCCTCACGAGGCTGAGTGGACCCCGTTCCAGACGCACTACTTCTCAGAAAATCTGCTAACACCGGGAATCGAACCCGGAACCTATGGATCTCTGGTCAGGAACTCCGAAAATTATACCACAGAGGCGTCACTAGATCAGCAACAACAATCCATAAATTTTTTGTCACATAACTTTATTACATACCTGTACGTATTTCATCGTATTTCTGAGGTGACATATCTTTTTCTGCATTTCTCTCATATAAAATTAACGTTGGTTCATAGGTTCCTTGAAAATAATGTGTCACTTTCAAATAATTTTAGTATAAAATGAACTGGAAATGACAGGGCAGGAAAAGATCTTAATCCATTCAAAGGTACTATCCCAGAATTATCATGGAGTGACCGAGGAGAAACAAAAATATGTGTAAGGTAGAGAGTACCGGGTTTCTACATGGGCACCTGCCGTCACAAGACAGGCGCTCTAGCCATGAATAAAGGCCTCCTGCCCACATGCTTTATGAGTGTGGGGCACGCAATGAAGCATGTTTTCTAAGAAGTGGAGGCTTCTCACAAATTTCTTTACCGTTTTATCTGGTTGGGATGTAGACTAGGACCGCATAAATTTGTGTGGGATAGGCTTAAGATGTTTCCGCAGTTTGCATTTATGTCACTGCTCGACTCTTCAGCGCCTTACCGACAACAATATTAGTTTGTACGTAGAAATTGTAATTCTGACACTAATTGTCACGCGTTAGTAAATGGACGCCAGGTTTGGATTGACTGGACGTTCGATATTCGTAACTACAATTACTTACAACACTTTCACCATTCTACGTGATCTACAAATACGTAATTGCTATGTACTCACCTCTCGTTGCTGCGCAGCGGCTTCGAGTAATGGCGATTCTCTTCCCTGTTTTCTTATTCCTGTCCGTCCTGGCTGATGACGCTTCTGTCAGCACCGCTAGCACAACTCAGCTCCACACTACGAATCAAAATTAAAAGTTGAAGTCGACGTTACTTTACGAGTGGCGGTTTACCTCCATTCGTCTTGGCGTCAAACCCCTTGAGACTCACGACCAGATTTAACTGAATCATTGCAGTCATAGTTCTTACGTAACATCCTCTCTGACGAGAAGATGGGTTCGTTTCTGATGAATATTCTTCGTCTTTCATCAAGTTCACGTATCGCTTATATAGCACGTTATCGAAAATTGTTCCTTTTGCACTGTATACAAATTCTCTATCAGTACAGGCTTTGCAAAGCAGATAATGCCTATCTTACGTATCTTATGCTACAACGGTAGATTAGTCTCTTGAACGTTCGTAAGCCTGACTAATATTTTATATGTCTGGCTTCGCTCTATTCTATAACGCTAACAGGATACTGCTAGTCACAGGCATTAGCTCTGCCTTCAGCAGTTTCACTATTGTTGCGTGCGCAATGGGACATTGTTTACTGATCCACTGCCTAGTAATGGACGCGTCACGGAGTTGCTTGAGTCCACGATTAGGCTTTTAGGCCTTAAGTCACGGTATTTTACTCCCTCCAAGACTTTATCAAAGAAATACTTTGCTATCAGTTTTTCATGCCTCATAAGCGTTTTACACGTCCCTCTCATATCATATGTGATCGCCCTGACAATGTTTGATGGAAAGTGTGAACCTATTCAATATGCAGCTCGATTTGGCCTTCTGCTGTTTTTTTTTTTTTTTTTTTTGAAGGAATGGAAATAAGCACTTACTTGGAGACAAAAATAGACAGAATAAAGGAACACGGGGACACCCTAAGTGGTTTATTCATTTGCTGCAACACGAAACAGGAGATGTAGGAAGGCGCAGGAGAAAATTAATGCTTTAATTTGCAGTTCTCTGGTTTAACTTCAAGTACCAAATTATCGGAGAGAAAAGTGAAGGAGTTTTTCACTGTGCAGGGATGTTACAGATAGACTTTAAAGGATTCTGACGATGGTGTGTGCTGTACAGAACTATAAGGTTTATTATGGACTCTGTCATCGTCAGGTATATATAAGACAAAAAACCACAACGTTTCGGAGACTGGATGCGTCTCCGTCCTCGGGTGGGTGAGCAAGATAGACCTACTCAGTTAGGCCCCTTAAAAAGAACGAGACAACGTCTACTGGACAAATTCCTGTCAGTAGAGAACAGCCTATAAATACATGACAACAGGTTCCATCATTGGGAGATAAGAAAAAATCACAATAAAAGACAAGTTAAAACTTTTGTGCCACGCAAGTACATGTCAAAAATGTGATGAAACAGTGATATGGATTAAGTTCCAAGATTTAAGTTAAAAATGAGGGTAAAAAATACAGAGGATGTATAGCTAATTATGCAGATAACGAATCATGCCACCAGGGCGACTTCTCGAGATAAGACTTTTGTCTTATATATACCAGACGATGGACAGAGTCCATAATAAACCTTATAGTTCTGTACAGGAATGTTGCAGGTCCATTTATAATGACTTTGGAAGCAGGAAATTCATAAAAACAAGCAGTGAAAATTACCGTATCCTGCGGGTGGGTCATCAAGTGACGTAGGTTATTAGTGCACCATTACGATGTTACAAGATTCTATTTTCTGTATTCATACGCCGGTGGGAAACTCGAAGAAAGTTGCACAGGACTTGCCTTCCGTTATGTTACGTACATAAAGAACGAGGAACCCTGATTCTTAAAGCCAATGGACACCAAACTTTACCTGTGCCACATTACAAATCCGGCCAACAATATGTATTATGCTTCATTTACGATGTTTCATAAGCTGTACTCTTCTCCAAGCAGAATTAGAGTGATCAAGTCAAGGACAACGAGGTGGGCAGGGCATGTAGCTTGAATGGGGGAGAAGAGGAATTCATATATGATATTTGTGTGAAAGCCAGAAGGAAAGATGCCACTGGGAAGAAAAAGGCATAGGTGGGTGGACAATATTAAAATGGATCTTAGGGAGATAGAATGGGATGGTATGGATTGGATTGATCTGACTCAGGATAGGGACCAATGGAGGGCTCCTGTGAACACGGTAATGAACTTTCGGGTTCCATAAAAAGTTGGGAAAATTTTGAGTAGCTGCACAACTGGAGGTTTCTCAAGAAGGGCTCAGCTCCGGGAGTAAGCAGATTATTTACGATGTCCGTACCTCGAAGTCTACAGCACTGGACGGCAGGATGACTGGTGATTAATGAATTGGAAAAGATTTCGAAAGAAGCCGTCTTTTAATCAAGATGCTGTATCAGAATTTTCCTTGAGGTAATGAGGAAAACGATGAAAATTTCCCCATCACTTTTCCGACATCACGACTGAATTCGAAGCAGCCACCTCTCGAAACAAAAAGCCTAAAAGCGGACAGTGTCATGTACATGATGGNGAAATAAGCACTTACTTGGAGACAAAAATAGACAGAATAAAGGAACACGGGGACACCCTAAGTGGTTTATTCATTTGCTGCAACACGAAACAGGAGATGTAGGAAGGCGCAGGAGAAAATTAATGCTTTAATTTGCAGTTCTCTGGTTTAACTTCAAGTACCAAATTATCGGAGAGGAAAGTGAAGGAGTTTTTCACTGTGCAGGGATGTTACAGATAGACTTTAAAGGATTCTGACGATGGTGTGTGCTGTACAGAACTATAAGGTTTATTATGGACTCTGTCATCGTCAGGTATATATAAGACAAAAAACCACAACGTTTCGGAGACTGGATGCGTCTCCGTCCTCGGGTGGGTGAGCAAGATAGACCTACTCAGTTAGGCCCCTTAAAAAGAACGAGACAACGTCTACTGGACAAATTCCTGTCAGTAGAGAACAGCCTATAAATACATGACAACAGGTTCCATCATTGGGAGATAAGAAAAAATCACAATAAAAGACAAGTTAAAACTTTTGTGCCACGCAAGTACATGTCAAAAATGTGATGAAACAGTGATATGGATTAAGTTCCAAGATTTAAGTTAAAAATGAGGGTAAAAAATACAGAGGATGTATAGCTAATTATGCAGATAACGAATCATGCCACCAGGGCGACTTCTCGAGATAAGACTTTTGTCTTATATATACCAGACGATGGACAGAGTCCATAATAAACCTTATAGTTCTGTACAGGAATGTTGCAGGTCCATTTATAATGACTTTGGAAGCAGGAAATTCATAAAAACAAGCAGTGAAAATTACCGTATCCTGCGGGTGGGTCATCAAGTGACGTAGGTTATTAGTGCACCATTACGATGTTACAAGATTCTATTTTCTGTATTCATACGCCGGTGGGAAACTCGAAGAAAGTTGCACAGGACTTGCCTTCCGTTATGTTACGTACATAAAGAACGAGGAACCCTGATTCTTAAAGCCAATGGACACCAAACTTTACCTGTGCCACATTACAAATCCGGCCAACAATATGTATTATGCTTCATTTACGATGTTTCATAAGCTGTACTCTTCTCCAAGCAGAATTAGAGTGATCAAGTCAAGGACAACGAGGTGGGCAGGGCATGTAGCTTGAATGGGGGAGAAGAGGAATTCATATATGATATTTGTGTGAAAGCCAGAAGGAAAGATGCCACTGGGAAGAAAAAGGCATAGGTGGGTGGACAATATTAAAATGGATCTTAGGGAGATAGAATGGGATGGTATGGATTGGATTGATCTGACTCAGGATAGGGACCAATGGAGGGCTCCTGTGAACACGGTAATGAACTTTCGGGTTCCATAAAAAGTTGGGAAAATTTTGAGTAGCTGCACAACTGGAGGTTTCTCAAGAAGGGCTCAGCTCCGGGAGTAAGCAGATTATTTACGATGTCCGTACCTCGAAGTCTACAGCACTGGACGGCAGGATGACTGGTGATTAATGAATTGGAAAAGATTTCGAAAGAAGCCGTCTTTTAATCAAGATGCTGTATCAGAATTTTCCTTGAGGTAATGAGGAAAACGATGAAAATTTCCCCATCACTTTTCCGACATCACGACTGAATTCGAAGCAGCCACCTCTCGAAACAAAAAGCCTAAAAGCGGACAGTGTCATGTACATGATGGAATTTATGCAACTAATCAATTATATACTTACCACAGTCCTACTACACAACGCAGGAGACAACCCAATTTTATTGTCTTCGAAAGAATTAAAAATATAAAAATCTCCGTGATTTTAGTCCGCAAGCGAACTATACCGACCGAGCGACCGCCGCTGGTCGGCGAAGTTTAGTGCAAACTTTTGCGGATAGGGGGTGTCGCGTGGAAAGCGCAACGAATCCCCACGGCCGTTATTTCGGTTTTCTAGACCGGAAAAATTATACGAATAGATATTAAATAATACAATATTTATACACCCCAAAATATTTGAAGTACTTACGCTTGATTTGAGGTTCTCAGAGCCGTGAGTAGTGCCATCTTCTTGCATGTAAGGTGGTGTGGTCCGTTATACGCTATTTCACAGATATTGGGGACGAATGTACTACTACTCTCACCATAAATGTTTGAATTTCTACTGAACTGTATGGGGTTACACCCCAGGGGATAGTACCCTTAATACGTAACTGTATGTAAGGAAAATGCTTAATAACATCAGAGATATGACGTAATATTATTACTTCATGACTAAGTTTGAAATGAGAGAGTTGATTTGATAGGATTACCAAGTGACAGTTACGAGGTCTATGATCAAATGCTCCTCAGGGAAATTTGAGATGTTAATTTTGAATGTTTACCGGATAGCAGAGGATTACGAGGCTTGAACTCGACCCTTGTGCATCAACAACAGGGTGGGTGATGGATTCGCCTGATTCATCTGATAAAAGCCATTTAATGTCAAGACAACAAGAAAATAATTTGCACTGAAGAGTTATTGCTTGAAAAATATATGCTTCAGTACTGTACGGTTATCACATTCATAGGTAATAGAATAACTACGTAAGTATAATTAAGTAATTACATAAGTAATTAATTGCTGACCTGAATAAAATTATAGGGCAAGGAATCTCTTCAGAATCTGATAAATATTCAACTGGTCAAGAAATTAATTTTAGAAACATGACATCTCGTTACAGCTTCTACAAAACCCCCCTGAGCAGTCCCTGCCCCTAACGTCACAACTTATTTTCGTAGACATATTTTATTATTATCATTATCATTATCATTACCTATGTATCTATGTCTTCCATGTAGGACCATTCTTTATGGTTTCACATGCAAAATGTTATGAGCAATTCTCTTGCGCGTGCTATATTCACCGCTGATCACACTTTGTTTGTTTAGTCACATTAACAATATTAAGGTCACACAAAAAGGCCGCGCCATAACTCAAGTGGTTAGTCGCGGCTCAGGTTCAAACCCGGATCTGGTCAAGTGGGATTTGTGATGGACAAAGTGGCGCTGGGGTAAGTTTTCTCCGAGTACTTCGGTTTCTCCTGCCAATCTTCATTCCACCAAAAATTCTCCATCATCAAAATCACCCGGAGCAGGCACAATAGGCCAGAGAGTCGCCGCCTTGCTGAGTGGATCCAACTTGACTCCACCCCCCCCCCAATGCGAAGAAAAATGTCACACAAAATTTAATTATTCATTAAATCTTGTATTTTATCCCTCTAAGATCTCAATTTACAACCCAATGCTTTTCTTTCTAATAACTTGTCTCCTTAGATTAAGAGAACAAGTTCACTCTTTTCTCTTATAGCAAGAGAACAAGTTTCACACCCATACAAACCATGGATAAAACTGTGATAAATGTGTCGGTATCATGTAACAGATCAGCGATAGTATGGGAGATACAGAATTCGACTTCCGTACCCGACGGTATTTTTAATGCAATACGATATACGATCTAAGCAGACAAAAAACAACAAAAAACAGTGGTCCTCTCATCGATGTCCAGATCAGCCCAGCCAATTTACCGGATCATCAATATATTGAACTATATTGCGAGCCGGGATAGCGCAGTCAGTGTAGCGACTGGCTACGGACTGGGCGTGAGGAGCCGGGATAGCGCTGTCAGTATAGCGACTGGCTACGGGCTGGACGTGAGGAGCCGGGATAGCGCAGTCAGTATAGCGACTGGCTACGGGCTGGACGTGAGGAGCCGGGATAGCGCAGTCAGTATAGCGACTGGCTACGGGCTGGACGTGAGGAGCCGGGATAGCGCAGTCAGTATAGCGACTGGCTACGGGCTGGACGTGAGGAGCCGGGATAGCGCAGTCAGTATAGCGACTGGCTACGGGCTGGACGTGAGGAGCCGGGATAGCGCAGTCAGTATAGCGACTGGCTACGGGCTGGACGTGAGGAGCCGGGATAGCGCAGTCAGTATAGCGACTGGCTACGGGCTGGACGTGAGGAGCCGGGATAGCGCAGTCAGTATAGCGACTGGCTACGGGCTGGACGTGAGGAGCCGGGATAGCGCAGTCAGTATAGCGACTGGCTACGGGCTGGACGTGAGGAGCCGGGATAGCGCAGTCAGTATAGCGACTGGCTACGGGCTGGACGTGAGGAGCCGGGATAGCGCAGTCAGTATAGCGACTGGCTACGGGCTGGACGTGAGGAGCCGGGATAGCGCAGTCAGTATAGCGACTGGCTACGGGCTGGACGTGAGGAGCCGGGATAGCGCAGTCAGTATAGCGACTGGCTACGGGCTGGACGTGAGGAGCCGGGATAGCGCAGTCAGTATAGCGACTGGCTACGGGCTGGACGTGAGGAGCCGGGATAGCGCAGTCAGTATAGCGACTGGCTACGGGCTGGACGTGAGGAGCCGGGATAGCGCAGTCAGTATAGCGACTGGCTACGGGCTGGACGTGAGGAGCCGGGATAGCGCAGTCAGTATAGCGACTGGCTACGGGCTGGACGTGAGGAGCCGGGATAGCGCAGTCAGTATAGCGACTGGCTACGGGCTGGACGTGAGGAGCCGGGATAGCGCAGTCAGTATAGCGACTGGCTACGGGCTGGAGAACAGAGGGGTTGGATTTATAATTCCGGTAGAGTCAAGAATTTACTTTTCTCCACGACGTCAAGTTGGATCTGGGGCCCACCCAGCCTCCTATCCAAGAGATACCGGGGGTTCTTTCCCTGGGGGTAAATCGGCCGGGGTGTGAATCTGACCACTCACCTCCAACTAGTGCCGAGGCCAAGAAAACGTTGGTCTCTACGTGCAATCCCCCATATATGTAGTGCTTAATTAGTTAAGCAGAGGGACAACATTACCTTTATATTGTGCTATACTATATCAAGTACATTTCGAGTGGGTTGGCTTAGCCTAAATACTCTAGTCGTATTCAGGAGGTGTTCAGTTCGAATCTCAATTGGAACACCCGCCATCTTGAGGGTTTTCGTGTTCTTCTTTAATCCCTATAAGCAAATGTTAGGATAGTAACTCGATTAAGCCATTGTCGCTTCCTTCGAGATCCTATTACATTCATCCTACCATTCGAAGCTACATCTGCTAGTATACACAATGAAGTAAAGTAGCTCACAGTCTACACTGCATGTCTCTGCTGTCTCTACATTCGTATAAGCACATCAGAACATCAGAATAATCCAGTAATTCTTTGTCTTGTTTCAGGGTGAAAGTTACCTGTCACTTCTGTGGAATAAAAGATCCAAGGTTACCCTGACAAAGACTTTCCTGCACACACAGGCTGATGTGCTGACACCAAAATACAATGGGATAATAAATTATTGTCGGGGTTTCCGTGGCCTATAATTTTCAAACCGGAAACAACAAAATAAAATTGCTTGCGGAATGTTATTTAGCATTCGATAGAATTACGTTTATATGTAATAAACTTTTTGAGATACACTTTCATATTTCATTAAACGTTTTATTTATTTTTTTCTACTTTGAGAATTATAGGCCACAGAAATCCCGACAGTAATTTAGAATCACTCGCTATGACCACTGCATCTCCTTTACATTCACTGTTGATTCTCATATTTCCCAGAATGGTGCAAGCTAATGTAACGTGACACATAACGAGCCACTCATTTCATTCACAGTCGTCACTTATAGACAATTCACTGTCTCCCCTTTCCTCTCCATTTTCAGAATACTACAGTCTTTTTACTATGCAAGCATACATATAGACATAAACACTGATAATTACAACCCAATAATTTTAGTCCTTTTCTTCTTTTATTGCTAATGAGGTGGGATTAAGTCCCTTGTACTGCGGCCACTTCTGGCCTATTGTACCAGCCCCATATAATAGGTGAGGGTGATTGTGCAGCAATTGGTGGAATGAACATTTGCAGGGGAAACCGCAGTACTCGGAGAAAACCTGCCCCAGCGCCACTTTGTCCACCACAAATCCCACTTGACCAGACCCGGGATCGAACCCGGAACGCCGCGGTGGGAAGCCAGCGACTAACCGCTTCAGCTATGGCGCGGCCATTTTAGTACGAAATTTCGACACGTGTAGTACAACGGCACACCACTTCACATGTTCAGCAGTCAGTTTAATTCATTCCCCTTAAAAGAATCTGCTTTCCTAAGACAAAAGTTACCGCCAATCTACGTCTTCCAACTGGTAACTCACTCACTCATGGAGCTGAGCCCTTCTGGAGAAGCCGCCAATTCTGCAGCTAATCAAGAATTTCCCAGCATTTTATGGAACCCGAAGGTTCATTATCGAGTTCACAAGAGCCCTCCACTACTCCTTATCCTGAGCCAGATCAATTAAATCCATATCATCCCATCCTATCTCTCTAAGATCCATTTTAAAATTGTCCACCCACCTACGTCTTGGTCTTCCCAGTGGTCTCAAATCGGACACATGTGTATATGAACTTTTTTCACCACAAAGACCTAGGAAATCACCTCCTGCAGTTATGCCCTAAAGTCGTGAAACACCCTGTATATATTATATATATATGTATATGATTGTATATATACTTCATGCTTCTTCGCCATACTGGCTTCATTTTGATATATAATTTTAAACAGGAGATCGGAATGGAATACAAGAGACTGTTATGTTGAAAATCAATGGGTGAAAGCGAAAGTCTCTTTCAATCTTGGTAGGTTAAAGTATCTGACAGGAAATGCTCACGGAGAAGGGCCTCGAGTGAAGCAAGTCAAGTCAAGTCAAAGTTATGTTACGACCGACGGTCAGTCGGCCAGGCTGTCTTAGTGCCAAGCCTCCATCTGGGGCCCAAGACAAGACTTGTATTACTATCAGACAATTGATCGTTTGTTGATGTAGGGCGTTCTCTTTAACGAGAGAATGAGCCTATCGTTTACAATTGCTGCTGGTCCTCGCCAGCGCAGTCATTCTTAAGTCCGGGTCTAGCAGGACTCATGACCATATTTTTGCTGTCTCAGATTTGGGACTCCCACAACCTGGAGGGCCAGGTCCCCGTATTTGTATCCCTCAGGAACAGGATGGCCCGGTTATACTCCCAGACACTGCATTCCCTTTTCTTCACCTCCTAGGCCTCCTACAACTCGCAGGGTTACGATGGAAGCATTTGAGATATTTGTTTCGGCTCGGATCGGTTAGAAAACACATCTTGTAACAGGGTTTCTACTATTGCACGCACACACACACACACACATTTATACATTCGTTCACTGGAAAAGTGTTCACCGAGCCGTTGTGTAGCAATTACTATCTCTTCCGGCTCCACTATTCAGGCTTTCATGCGTCATGTCACATTATATATTACCTTAAATTAGGCCGTACCACCACTTTCCATTTCGTTTACGATTCATAAAATCTGACTATATAGTTGCAAAGTGATGTACAGAATGCCACCGAGGGGGTGAACTCGAAATTATGGCGTCATCATTATAAAGTTACCGTGATCCGTTTTCAACGCATGATGGTAGCCAAAGTCGCCATACAGGAGATCTCATTCAATATACAGTACAAGACTTCTTCATTATGGTTGACTACTCGTGATATGTTTCCTGAAAAATATTTAGACACGTAACAGAGTGTTACAAAGTAACTCTAAAACAATTACGATCAGTTATAGCTAAAGGTAAAGTCCCTGTGCTCAACTAATTAAGCACTAGGCCAGTCAGGCGTATGGGGGAGTGGACGTATAGATCCATATTTTATTGACCTCAGCACTAGTTGGAAGTTAGTGGTCAGCTTCACACCCCGGCCACTTTAACCCCGAGGATAAAGCCCCCCGTATCCACTGGATAGGAGGTTGGGTGAACCTCAGAACCGGTCTGGACAACTTGAAGAACAGAAAATTCTTGACCCTAGCTAGACTCGAACTCCGACTTCTTGGTCGTCCAGCCCGTAGCCGGTCGCTATACCGACTGAGCTATCCCGGCTCACTACAATCAGTTATATCCAGACTTAAATTTAAAAACGGTACTAGCTGGAGTCAGAGATGGACGGAGATAAATGCTTTTCATATTGTCATGTCATTATCTTGTCTAGGTTTGAGTTAGGTATGGTGGTTTCATAATAGCCTTTAAATATTTATTTAACGGCGCCTTGCAGCATCATCACAGTGTCTTACGTTACTGGAAATGGTGAACTGTAGTTCGGTGTTTTTGAGGAAGTTCCGCTTCAACACTTTCACATTAAAATATCAGTGGGATTTATGTCAGTTGTTTAATAATCCAGGATCCGCGGCAACACAGTATTTCGTACCAGACGCATGGCTTTATTGCTCCATGGCGGCGATCGGCATGCTTTTATCCTAGACGATAATAAAATTCTCGTGAAGCAGAAATCACAAACACTAGCCTTGCCTTGTGTGGGGAGAAACAAGCGTAGACTTGGGACAACTGTTATCAGTTGAAGTGATGACGCAGTCCCAGCAATGGCAATGTCTTTCTTACGCACTTCAATGCTGAGTACAATAACGGTATATAGGGCGTTCTCCCCCCCCCCCACCCCCNNNGCAATACACACTTGTTCTTTTTGTGTATGAATGCGTTTACCGACTCGTGTGGAGGGATACAGTCATTTTAGGTGCCTGTTTATCTGCCTTCCCCCCCCCTGCGCACTTGCTGAGCCATCATAAATAGATATGTGACGCCCCCAAACGTCATATAATCCTTCCTCCCCCGTCATTCGGTGCTTGGAGCTAAATTGAAGACCCACAAAATAAACTGTCTATTCATCTGCTCCCTAGGCATTCGTAGGTCTTTTGTTTCGCGTTGCAGTACATGGATAAGCCATTTCAGGTGTCCCTGTGTTCCCGTATTCTATTTTTCGTCTTCAATTGAGTGATTATTTTTATTTCTTCGAAAGAAAGCAACAGAAGGCCGGAATGAGATACAAATCGAATAGCTCCATACAATAAATGAAACATTGTTAGGCCGATCAGATAAAGGATTGTGATATGAGCGTGTCAGACTCGAGAAATATATACATGTATAAACAATTTTACATGGATGAAGTCCTGTCGGGAGTAAAATACTGTGACATAACGCTTGAAAGGCGGAATCGTGAACCCAGAGTAACGCCATGACGAGTCCGTTGCTAGGCAATGGCTTAGTAAACACTTCCCCGCTGCGCACGCAATATTAAAGAAACTATTAGAGGCGGTATTTTCTGTGGGATCCGACCTCATGTATCCTAAGCATAAGTGGAGCTGTAACGCGTGTGGAAGCGGTGTCGAATACCTCCACCATGACCCTGGCAGTCGTAAGAGGCAATAATACAGTAAAATATGGTCCTGAGTCACAAGGGACTCGGACCCGAAAAGACTGCGCTGGCAAGGGTCAGCAGCATATGCAAAAGACTGGCCCGTCCTCTCGTCAGAGAGGACGCCCCACAAAAAACTAAGACCTTAAATGTCAAACAATACTAAATATCTGGTCATGAAACCAAGATGGGGCTCGACACCAAGACTTACCGACTGACTAACTGACCGCCAGTCGCAATGTGACTTTGACTCTGACTTTGAGTTGTGCAAGTAGTGTTGATAGGAGTAAGAAGACAGTGACGAGAATCACCAATTGTACAGGCCACTACACAGCAACGAGTGGTGAGTACATAGCAATTATTTGTAGCTGTAGCTATTTTGTCTACCGGGTGGAATAGAGAAAGTACTGTAATTATTTGTAGCAACGAATATCGAGTGTTCAGTCAGTCCACATCCCAGGTCTTGTCACCAACGTGTGACAACACTGACATTGGAAAACCCACGCTAAAACTCTCCATTCTGCCCACAGAGTGTATCTGTGTGTTCCGTATGGTTCCCACAATAAACCGCGGCTGTTTCCCGGTTGGGCTTTGTAGCGGAGACGTAATGTTTCCTGTGAGATACGAACTGAATTTTTGTTTATTGTTTAAAAGAAAGTCAGTCTTGTAAGCGTTAAAAAAGTAGAATTTGAGGAAAATTCGGTTCTGTCACCATCAACGCACAAGTCTATTAAGCTAACTCACGGACCGTGTGTTCTTTGTCAGGTCACAAATCTACATAAACTAAATCTGACGTTATTAACATAAAGTTTGTAACACTGGAAATTTGAACAAGAGGAAGGTACGCTTTTGAGTCCTACCCTTAAGGTTCGGACCACACGAGCGCATAAAATGCGTCCGTTGTAACGAACGTCGTGACGTCCGTTGAAGAAATAAACAAGAGAGGCGAATGCTACGCTTTCTTCAGGCTTCATTGCAGACAAAAACTACGCACCGCATTCTGCAACTGTGTGGTGTCCTCAGCAACGTCCGTCATAAAGTACTTTCGTTGCAACGGACGTACTTTGTGCGCTCGTGTGGCCCCAGCCTAAATCATTATTACGAGTTTTCTGCAGAGAGCGCAAGAAAATATTGTACACAGCAACATGGTCTTGTCTGTCTGTTTGTCTGAACATTCGTCTGTAGTAATCAATATTGATAACTGCATTAACAGTAGTGTGAGCCGGGACAGCTCAGTCGGTATAGTGACGGGATATGAGCTGAAGGGCCGGGGTTCTATTCCCGGCAAGGAAACATAATTTTTTTCTTGACTACACAGCTTCCAAACCGGCTCGGGGTTCACTCGAACTCCAGTTCAAAGAGTTTTGGTGGTCCTTTCTCCGGAGGTAAAACGGTTGGAACGTGAAGCCAAACATTCACCTCCATCTAGTCCCGAGGTCAAGAATGGTAGGGCTACACCTTCATTCCTTCACAAGTCTTCATGGCATGATACATAATTAATTAATCACAGGGACAACTTAAATTAACCGTAGTTTTTTATGCTGTCCTAGCTCCGATAATGCAGTGTAGAACGATAGGGTGACTGGTGAATAACGAATCGTTGAAAAGTTTCTTGACGTGTGGTGAAGAAGCCTTGTCTGAATACTGGAAGATTCACCGAAGCAAATTAGAGGGACAGATTATACAGAGGTGAAAATATCAAGGGTTGCAAAAACCATAAATTTGTGGGCTGTTAAAAAAACCTTGGCACGAAGTCCTTTGTATTGGAAACGTCAATAATGTGCAAGGTCCTTCGAATATATCTTCTGCCAGGTTAGCTAAGCTAACTAGACTGCTGACAAAAAGGGCCGCGCCGTATCTCAAGCGGTTAGTCGCTAGCTTCCCACCGCGGTGGCCCGGATTCGATCGCGGGTCTGGTCAAGTGGAATTTGTGGTGGACCAAGTGGCGCTGGGGCAGGTTTTCTCCGAGTACTTCGGTTTCCCCTGCCAATCTTCATTCCACCAATTGCTGGTACAATCACCCTCACCTATCATCTGGGGCTGGTACAATAGGCCAGAAGTGGCCGCAGTAGAAGGGCCTTAGTCCCATCCCACTACAAATAAAAAAAATATATATATAAATTTTACCTCCAACGCAACAATATTTAATTATCATTACTTATTTATTTATATAGCAAACTCTATAAGTTTCCATCTCAAATGGGTCATCTTCAGGTGCTGCAATTTTCCCACATAATATTACCGAACCGCAAAGTTAACATTATATTTGGCAAAGAAAACAGTATATGAATTTCCTCATTATGCAATGCATTATCCCTGTTAGATCTAAACGCTCCCTGCAGCACTACGTATCCAGACATCTTCAGTTATTATTATCTGTCCGCGAGAAGCCGAGTTGCACTATATCTCACTGGATAATATTCTTCTTAAAGCACAGTTTCCACTCGTGAATGCAATAGAGAACTGAGATTTCGAGCTAACATCGATTCTGCTCCACTTCCAAACTTGTCTCTCTCTCATGATGTTAATGATACACTTTGTACTTTGTAAGATCAGGTATACACATAAAGGAAAGCTTTGCAAACGGAACTTGGCACTATGAGAAACACAATTATGTCGTACCATTTATAACTATAGAGCGTCATTTCTTACGTCATACGGTGTTACTGAATTGAAGGGTACCTGACAAGCGGGAGAAGAGTTGACCAGACCTGACCAACTGGCTGTACAGCCCTTTGTGGGCCTTGCACTCCTGCACCAGCAGCCTCTAAGCATCTGTCCATTGCAGTGGATCTCCAGTCTTTAACTTTCAATATCCTGAGGTCTTTTCTGACATCATCAAACCACCTCGATTTTGGTTTACTCTTAATCTTTTAGTATAGATCTTCTCATACCAGATTTTCCGTGGCATTCTGTTAGCATCCATTCTTTCTACATGTCCCCGCCAGTTGATTCTTCTTGCCTTTATAAATCTAGTTTTTCATTGCTAGTGGGGTGGGACTAAGTCCCTTGTACTGCGGCCACTTCTGGCCTATTGTACCATCCCCAGATGATAGGTGAGGGTGATTGTACCAGCAATTGGTGGAATGAAGATTGACAGGGGAAACTAAAGTACTCGGAAAAAAAAACCTGCCTCAGCGTCACTTTGTCCACCACAAATCCCACTTGACCAGACCCGGGATCGAACCTGGGCCTCTTTGGTGGGAAGCCAGCGACTAACCGCTTGAGCTATGGCGCGGCCATTTTATAAATCTAACTACATCTTCTTTCTTCAACATCTCAACTATTTCTTCATTGTTTCTAATTCTCCGTTGCTCTTCTAATTTTATTGGCTCATATATTTTCCAACTATTTTTTCTTTCAAATCTTCTTAAATCATTTTCATCCCCTTACAAGGGACTTAGCCCCACCCCACTAGAAATAAAAAAAACAGTGTCTAACACCGCTTATGCTCTTCAATGTCATTTGTTTCTATTTCATTGATATAACAAATTACAGACCACATTATTACAATTTGTTTATTGGTATCAATAAATAAACAGTAACAAAATGTGTTAGTAAGAGTACGTATTTCTTTTCAGTGTAGAATAAAGTAGGTTCTATATTTTTTCATAGATATTACTGTAACAAATGCTAATCTTGTTTAGGTTTTTGTACAATTCAACGTTAAGTCGTTAACTTCAGTTGTTGCAATCTGCAACTAGTAGAGTTATATAAAAACGTCATATTGAATTCACATCAGGTTCTACTGACCGAGACTGTCATATCTGCTATCTGTTGATTCTTCTAATATACTGCATCAATATTTTATTTGTTAGCATGCGTTGAGGTTTGCGGATCAATCTATGCGGCCGAACAGGCACAGGGTTGTGAGAACGCATCCGGGTCAATGGTTAAGCCTCACGTGACAACAGCAAAGAGACAGTCCCCCGTCCAGCTAGCAGAACATGGCGGGCACAACGCGCTGAATGTATTTACAGCAAAACTGCTTTAAGCGAATTCCAAGGACAGGTTACTTTAACATATATTCTTTGGAACAAAGCAGTCTTCTGGGATGTGGCACCGTGTAGATGTGGTGTTAACCGACGTTTCGGAGGTACGTATCACCTCCATCTTCAGGGTTGAAGGAAAAACAAGAAAATTCGCAAGCGAAGAGACAGTGAGAACAGGTGCAAGCAGACTAATGTTGGAAATAAACTCAGCTATATAGCTGAGTTTTCCTTCTACCCTGAAGACTGAGGCGATACGTTCCTCCGAAACGTCGGTTAACACTACATCTATACGGTACCACATCCCAGAAGACTGTTTTCTTCATATTCACCGCTGTGAAAACCTCAGATCTTACATATATTCTTTTCTTTTTGTGTGGCCTGTTAAGGTTAGGCCACACAGAGCGCTACGTACGCTATGTTCCCTATGTTAGCTGCGTCGCAGAGTGCACACAGCGTACACAGAGTACGTAGCGAACATAGCGTAGCGCTCTGTGTGGCCAAACCTTAAGGCATACAAATCTTAACTCCTGCAATATGAATACAGGCACGCGGAATGAGAAAGCAGTAAAATAAAAAGAATCTCTTCAGGGCCCTAAATATTTACTCACTTTTACTTCATTATTTTAGCACGTTAAAAGATAAAGTTGTCGATCACAGGAGCTGCTAGGTCTAAGGCATCAACCGTCTTCGGCAGCTAACACGAGGGTCATGGGTTCGAATCCCACTCAAGGCATGGATGTCTGCGATCTTTTATTCTGTTTGTGTTGTTCTGTGTGTACGTAGCGGCCTTGCGATGGGCTGATCCCCTGTCCAAGGAGTCCTACAGATTGTGTATAGATTAAAAGAAAAGAGTAAAGCTATCCCTGTAACAGGTCGTGAAGGCCCATAGGGTTGTGAGACGTTGAGGTTCCCATCTTATCTAGACAATCGGCTCAAAGATGGCGGTAAGGTTGTCAGCCTTACGCGCCGGCCGCGCTTTACTCCACAGGAAAATTATTTAATTAGTTCATGGTACTCATTTCTGTTAGAGGCTGAGTGGACCCTTGGGATATAGTGCGGCTGGAAGGATTAGGTCAATTGAAAAAATCCAATGACCTCATCGGGACTTGAACCCGCGGCCTTCCGACTTGTAGCATAGCCCTTCAACCAACTACGCTACAGCGTGCTCCCTGTGTATAGATTAAGAAACTGAAAAAAGCGTCAAGGTCCACAAGGGCTGTACAGATAAATGAACGGTAAAGTTCTTGGTGTGCTCGATTTATTAAACACGATGCCACCAAAACGTATAGGAAAGTGGAGGTGTAGCTCCACCACTCTTAACCTCGGTACTAGATGCAGGAAAGTAGTCAGCTTCAAGCCCCGGCCGCTATACACCAGGGAAATGAGTTCCGAGTACCCACTGGATAAGAGGCTCGGTGAGTCCCAGTGCCGGTCTGAGCGTTGTAGTAAAGACAAAGTCTTCTTGTCCTTTCCTGCAATCGAACCCGGACCAACCAGGCCGTAGCCTGTGGCTATACCGATTGAGCTATCTCAGCTCTTACCATTTTGGGGAATTTTGCAAGGTTGCAAAATAAATTCGAGTAAGTCCTTAAATATATCCTTGAATGAATGTATGAGGGGCGGGCCTTCTCGGCCCTTGCACCGCGACCTACAGTGGTCTATTGTGCTTTAAATATAGCCTTAAGTTGGAATCAAGTAAGAACAGAGCGAAGGAAGGCAAACAAATATGACGGCTTGTTAAGCACTGTCTGCCCGTTCAGCTTTGTTAGCTCGTCACCCCCGCCCGATATAGCGACGCATTTGGACAGATTCCTTCACCAGTTATATTGTGTTTACGCTCTGCCTTTGCACTGGTCTTCAGGAAATTTGGACTTAGCATATATACACCACATTATAAAGAAACTGCTTTGGCCGGGAGCTCATTCAGAAGTAGGTCACCTGTAGCCATACATCACTCGAAGAAACAGAGGAATTAGGGAAGGTGGGGTTAAAATTGGTGAATAAGGTAGAGGTAAATATATCCCTGTAACAGACCATCGGCCAGCATCCCTTTACTCCCATGAATATTCATGGTACTCATTTCTGTTAGAGGTTGAGTCGACCTCAGGGCTAGTGCGGCTAGTAGGGTTAGGTCAATTAAAAAAAAATGGAACCCGCGACCTTCCAACTCGTAGCATAGTACCTCAACCAAATACGCCACTGTGTGCCCCCCCCCCAAAAATCAATAAATATTTAGAGCTTATTCAAATAATTTAAAGAGCTAAATCATTCTATATGATCCCGTTTGTAAAAAGGTCCAAAGAAAAGTATTGCATAATATTTCTGATCTAACATTGTTATTTTTTGTCCATTGTCATGGATTTGTAGTAAATGAAATTTTTCAGATGCTCGTCGAATTCTTTCAAATATTTATAGCTGCAATGAACAGTTTACAAAAATTTAAGTGTTTCTCTGCAGTGTTTAATTGTTCTTCATACGTTTCCATGCTGTTGTAATTTTTTTTTTCGTGTTAGAGAACATCTGTAGGGAGGTTTTAGATATCCGAAAAGCTCCAAAAATTTGGAAACCCCAAAATCAATTTATTTTCTTTGAATTCCTTCGTCCAAGAATATTTGAGTTTTTCTCGATCAACAGAACTTTGAAAAACAGAATAAAGACAAAAAAGACGCTACTTATTTATGTGTTACATTTCCTCAGATATGTGATTCTAAAATATAATTTAATAAACATATAATTTTTGTAAATTCACAAAATGCGAGTATTTACATTGTAATAGATTAATTAATTCCCTTAAAACTTCATACTTTGTATTAAAATCACGAAGACCAATGTCTTTTCATCTCATTGTATTACCCTCTCTAATTGTACGTACGTATGTCTACACCCGCACAAAACCAGGTACCCCGATTACTTTTCTAAAACTTTCCTCGATTTCCTTTGTGTCATTCTGTACTGAACCTGACTGGTACCTGGGCGTGTATTGATCTATGTTCTCCAACGTTTATATGCCAAGCACCTGTGTATGGGATTTGTTTCACAGATCAGTCTATATGTTATTGTGGCGTGCCGCGAGAAAGCCGGAATGGTTTAGGAGATCGGGGTTGATATCCTAGGCAACGACCAGCGTTCCCGCTACAACGCCTAGGAATCGGAAGGGATCCACTGCTACACAACGGCTGGCCATCTAACAGTGGAATTTCCACCGTTACACACGAATTGTTTGAAGCAGCTTTTGCAAAGCAGCGGGCGAGATTAACCCTCCGTCATGGTATTCCCTATTGAGTCCGCGTGCAAGTTATAAGAGTCGAACTGCGACAAGAGACTAGGTCAAGGTCAGCTCACTACGAGTCGTAGGAGGCTACGAAATGGGAAATCTCAAATCTGAGACAGTAAAATATGGCCGAGAGTCCCAAGGGACCCGAGAAAGACTGCGCTGGCAAGGACCAGCAGCATATACAAAAGACAGACCCGTCCTCTCGTCAGAGGGGGCGCCCCACAGAAACAAGACCGTAACTGTCAAACGGTCTGGCCGCGCCATAGCTCAAGCGGTTAGTCGCTGGCTTCCCACCGCGGCGGCCCGGGTTCGATCCTGGGTCTGGTCAAGTGGGATTTCTGGTGGAGAAAGTGGCGCTGGGGCAGGTTTTTCCGAGTACTTCGGTTTCCCCTGCCAATCTTCATTCCACCAATTGCTCCACAATCACCCTCACCTATCATCTGGGGCTGGTACAATAGGCTAGAAGTGGCCGCAGTACAAG
>NW_019733841.1:393931-399765 GCF_002891405.2 Cryptotermes secundus | reverse complement strand
CAATTAAAAAAAAAATGGAACCCGCGACCCTCCAACTCGAAGCATAGTACCTCCAAAAAATACCCCACTGTGTCCCCCCCCCCAAAATCAGTAAATATTTAGAGCTTATTCAAATAATTTAAAGAGCTAAATCATTCTATATGATCCCGTTTGTAAAAAGGTCCAAAGAAAAGTATTGCATAATATTTCTGATCTAACATTGTTATTTTTTGTCCATTGTCATGGATTTGTAGTAAATGAAATTTTTCAGATGCTCGTCGAATTCTTTCAAATATTTATAGCTGCAATGAACAGTTTACAAAAATTTAAGTGTTTCTCTGCAGTGTTTAATTGTTCTTCATACGTTTCCATGCTGTTGTAATTTTTTTTTTCGTGTTAGAGAACATCTGTAGGGAGGTTTTAGATATCCGAAAAGCTCCAAAAATTTGGAAACCCCAAAATCAATTTATTTTCTTTGAATTCCTTCGTCCAAGAATATTTGAGTTTTTCTCGATCAACAGAACTTTGAAAAACAGAATAAAGACAAAAAAGACGCTACTTATTTATGTGTTACATTTCCTCAGATATGTGATTCTAAAATATAATTTAATAAACATATAATTTTTGTAAATTCACAAAATGCGAGTATTTACATTGTAATAGATTAATTAATTCCCTTAAAACTTCATACTTTGTATTAAAATCACGAAGACCAATGTCTTTTCATCTCATTGTATTACCCTCTCTAATTGTACGTACGTATGTCTACACCCGCACAAAACCAGGTACCCCGATTACTTTTCTAAAACTTTCCTCGATTTCCTTTGTGTCATTCTGTACTGAACCTGACTGGTACCTGGGCGTGTATTGATCTATGTTCTCCAACGTTTATATGCCAAGCACCTGTGTATGGGATTTGTTTCACAGATCAGTCTATATGTTATTGTGGCGTGCCGCGAGAAAGCCGGAATGGTTTAGGAGATCGGGGTTGATATCCTAGGCAACGACCAGCGTTCCCGCTACAACGCCTAGGAATCGGAAGGGATCCACTGCTACACAACGGCTGGCCATCTAACAGTGGAATTTCCACCGTTACACACGAATTGTTTGAAGCAGCTTTTGCAAAGCAGCGGGCGAGATTAACCCTCCGTCATGGTATTCCCTATTGAGTCCGCGTGCAAGTTATAAGAGTCGAACTGCGACAAGAGACTAGGTCAAGGTCAGCTCACTACGAGTCGTAGGAGGCTACGAAATGGGAAATCTCAAATCTGAGACAGTAAAATATGGCCGAGAGTCCCAAGGGACCCGAGAAAGACTGCGCTGGCAAGGACCAGCAGCATATACAAAAGACAGACCCGTCCTCTCGTCAGAGGGGGCGCCCCACAGAAACAAGACCGTAACTGTCAAACGGTCTGGCCGCGCCATAGCTCAAGCGGTTAGTCGCTGGCTTCCCACCGCGGCGGCCCGGGTTCGATCCTGGGTCTGGTCAAGTGGGATTTCTGGTGGAGAAAGTGGCGCTGGGGCAGGTTTTTCCGAGTACTTCGGTTTCCCCTGCCAATCTTCATTCCACCAATTGCTCCACAATCACCCTCACCTATCATCTGGGGCTGGTACAATAGGCTAGAAGTGGCCGCAGTACAAGAGACTTGGTCCCGCCCCACTAGCAATAAAAAACTGTCAAACGGTAATAATTAATATGACACCAAGAAGTACTGATTGACTGACCGTCAGTCGGAATGTGACTTTAACTTGACTTGACTTGAGACTAGGTCAGTTGGTATTTGACCTTAGAAGAGCAGAGTTGGTATTCGGCGAGAGAACAGAAGAGTTCTCATCTGACCAGAGCAGAAGGCACTTCACCGAGAATAGCGTTGCAAGAGTGTCGTAACATTGAAGAGGAAACAACCGAAGACGTTATGAGTTGTGAATAACTGTAAATTTGAGTGTAAAAGTGACTGTTCAATAAATATTCGTTCAAAATCGAAACCCACATCATTTCTTGTCCCGTTGCATAGCAAACACGCGGCAGTGTTAATAAGACGCGCAAGAAGTGATACTAACGCTGTAGTGAAACACCCTTCCCGTTTCAGAACTCGAGCTTCAGAGGAAGTGAGCATAACTCAGTGTCTGATCAATAAGACTGCATCAAAAATGTGTGCTGTCGCAACGCTGCGTGAACTGACAAAGCCAAGTAGGCAAATATTTCTATAACTGCATTGCGCTTTTAGTACGAAACTAGGCACACAAATTTCGAGCACTTGCTACCATTCACTTCCGAACCTCCTGTACACTCGCCTGCTGTCTAAAAGCGTAAAGATTAAAACACTAAACTATTATTTTCCCAATATGGGTATGAAACTTGGTGTCTGACTTTAAGGGAGGAACACAGACTGAGAGTGTATGAGAACAGGGTGTTGAGGAGAATATCTGGACTGTAGAAGATGAATTAATAGAAGGTTGGACCAAACTGCAAAACAAGGAGCCTCATAAATTGTACTTTTTGCCATAATTAAAATGATCAAGTAAGGAGGTTTAGATAAACAGGGCATGTAGCATATCTGAGGGAGAAGAATACATACGTACAGGTTTTATGGAAAACCAGAAGCAAAGAGACCACTAGGGAGACCTAGACATAGGTGGGAGGATAATCTTAAAATGGATGCGATGATATGGATTGGATTGATCTGGCTCACGATAGGGACCAGTGGAAGGCTCTTATGAACACGGAAATGAACCTTTGGGTTCCATAAAATGTTGGGAAGTTCTTGAGTGGCTGCAGATTTGGCTGCTTCTCACGAGTGAGTGAGTGAGTGGGTGGGTGATGGAAAGTATGGATTGAATTGATCTGGCTCAGAATAGGGAAGAGTAGAGGGCTCTTGTGAACACGGTAATGAACCTTTGGGTTCCATAAAATGCTGGAAAGTTCTTGAGTAGCTGCACAACTGGTGGTTTTTCAAGAAAGGCTCAGCTCCGTGAGTGAGTTACTGTAGTGTAGTATATAATTAGAGGCTGAGATAGGTAATGTCACTATTTCCGTAAAGTTTATATTAAAAGAGAACAAGGGTAATGAAGGAGTTCTAAATTGCGCACATCTGCCTATAAAATTTAACTTGTTATCATCTTAATAATGTAATAATAATAATAATAACGCAGAAAATTAGATACATTATTTTCCTGCTTACATTTCAATCAAATTTACCTTAAGAAAATATCCACGTACATTAAATATACAAGGATTGAAAAGCCAGGAATTTGTTGTCGATATTCATGAAAATCAATTAAGTTCAAAATATATACAATAGCATACACGCCCACGCATCGACACACGAAAAGCAAGTTTCCGAACAAACTGATTTATTTCTTCCTTTGTCAATGGCTCTACAGCCCTTTGGACCTTGGCCGCTTTTTCAGTTTCTTAATCCTGCCGCAAGGCCGCTACCTACACACTGAGCAAAGCGGCCTCCGTAGTCTAGAGGTAACGTTCCCACCTCCTGACTCGTAGTACGCGGGTTCAAATACAAGGCGAGGTCGTCGAATTTTTAAGGGCGGAAAAATTCAGGGAACAAGTCCTCCGGGAGGGACTTTAAGCCGTGGATCCCGTGTCGTAGCTTTACGGCACGTAAAAGAACCTCATATCTCCAAAGGAGGTCACTGAGCCAAATTACGGACGTTTCCCGCCCAACAGCAGTCTCTAATACCTCTGGTAGATGGGGGAAGCATTATAGATACCTCTCAGCTAGTAGAGCCGGTCTCGCTGGCTGGGCGGGACTGATGGTAAGCACCACCGGGAGGATATAGAGACTGGTAGAATATCATAGAGGGAAGCACAATAGATCAAACTGGTCGCGGTGCATGGGGAAACCCACCCTCTCTAACTAACTAACTAACTAACTAACTAACTAACTACACACTGAGCAACACAAACACAGAATATACTCAGACATCAATACCTAGAGTGGGGTTCGAACCCATGATTCCGGCGTTCCAGAGGGCGAAGACAGTTCATGCCTTTTACCGCGCGGCCACTGTGATCGGTTCAACTTGCTTTCTGGCAAAGTGAAATCGAAACTTTTTAATACGGCGTCCTTGCTGTAAAGGACGTGTCTAAGCCTTGTGTATTACTCATTTCATCTTCTGCTCCTTTTGTCTGACGAAATACTTTCGCAGAAACACAAGCTATATGGGCGTGAATAAGTACGAATTTTGAAAGTTTTCTCATTTCACTTTCGATATTTTCGGCTCACGACACCGTCGGAAATAAGCAAGATGTCGGAAAATTAAAGAATGCTATTGGAACCTTACACACTAACCTAAAATACAGAAATGAATTACGTGTTTGATACAAATTTTTATTTCTACACGAATTGCTTATCTTTAAATGAAATTACTAATTCTAAGGTATTGTTATAAGCACACCCACTGCTAGGCAACGTGTTGGTAAACAAGTTCCTGAGAGGACAGGTTCTTGGTAAACAGTCTGTTGCTAGGTTACGCAACATTAGAGGAAGCTGTGTTTCTCGTGTCGGCAGTGACGTCACAACAGTTGATAGTGATCACGTGACATGTTTCCTGTGATACATGTCCGTTCCTCGGCTATTTAAGTGACAGAATTTGTTCGGTTGAGAGGAAGTGTCGAGGAGTAATAACCGCAGAAACACGCGAACAAGAAAGCAAGGAAGGAAATAGCCATGGGTAGTTCGTAGTTGAAGAATTATAGGTCGGTCTGTTAAGACTTGACGTGTGGATAGAAGATTTTATTTATGTGTAACATTAAGAGTGTATGAGACTCTTATAGTTCCTGTGTAATAAATCCGTGAAGACTTGTGCAGATAGACTGAAGAGATTACTGTGGATTGTAAATTATGGAAAGCAGCAATAATATAATAATTAATTGTAGTCACAACATATAGGTTTTTAATGAATCTAATTACCAATACAAACCCGCGTCTTAGTCACTGTGACACTTGATAATTTTTATGGTTGTAGAACGGTTCTTAAATCCCTTAATGAATGTAATGCATTTTAACAGATTTTAGGCATCATAGTGACGTATTCTGTAATTGTATCACGTGACAATAAATTCATTTGAGGTTCTCGCTATTCAAACCTCAGCTACTGACACTGAGTTCCATATTTAATTATGATAGGCGAAATGTTGGATGTACTTAACCCCGAACGAGAGATCTGTGAACCACGAACAGCATTGGGTGTTGGAGGACTTCATTTGCTACATCAGCATTCCCTTGAAAATGTACATGTAGATCTTACTAAGAAAAAAGCGCTCGGTTTGTTTGCTTTCAGGATTTTATGTCGAATAATTCCTCTCTTACACTGTGTCTGTGAAAGCTTCTATATCAGTAAAAACTTTCGGCGTAGTGCTTAATTAGTTATGCACAGCGACAATTTTACCGTTTTTTTTCCCTGGCACTACAGCCCCAGTGGGCTTAGGTCTACCTCCATGAACTTCTCCGTTTCACTTCGGTTTTTATATATCTTACACATTCGGTAGGACCCCTTGGGCGGGTGATCAGCTCGTCGCAAGGCCTCTACCTGTATACAAACACAGAGAAACGCACACATACAAACTAAACATCCATGCCCCGAGTGGGATTCGAACCTTCGAACCCACGATCCCAGTATCCAAGCGAGCGAAGACAGTACATGCCTTAGACCGCTCGGCTACCGTGACCTGCCAACTTTACAGTTACCATTGTAATATTTTTATATATTTTCTAGAAAAACGGATGTTTTGCTTCTTTCTTCCAAACTTATATATATATTGTCGCGTATTGGGTGTATAACGCGACAAATAACTTCGGCTGGCGGGGGGGAGACGTCATCCATAGCTCAACATG
>NW_019733841.1:390635-392735 GCF_002891405.2 Cryptotermes secundus | reverse complement strand
GTTGTCTAGTGGGTGAGTGGTGTGGATACAAGAGCCAACAAAAGTCGCGGGGGGGGGGGGGGGGGGGGGGGAGAGACGTCATCCATAGCTCAACATGTCACAATATGAAAACCATTCAGTAGGCAAAGGAGAAACCAACAGATTATAAGGGGTTCTGGCGATGATGTATAACACTCAGAATTACTAGGGGTTTCGGACGTTGTCCTCCGTCCGGTATTCTAGAAGCTAAAAAACACAGCCTTCCGGAAACTGAATGGCGCTAACGGTTTGCACTGCATGTCCTCACTAATTTTCCTTTTATTTGCATTGATGCCCATGCACTAGGTCTGTAGTATAAATTTCTACCCCCCCCTTCTACCCTAGTTCCACACATGTGTTTTGTCACAATTTTTATTGCATATTTTCCTGTTATCTCCCGCCGAATTAGCCTCGTCTCAGGTAATTAATAGGTGTGTAAATCTGGCAGGGTTTATCCAGTGAGTGAAATTAGCTATTTCTACGGGACCCAATAGGGTAGGTATCTCCTCCCCCTTCCCCTGGGGACGGAAGCAGATCCAGTTTCCGAAATTATGTTTTATAGCTTCCAGAATACCGAACGATGGACAAAGGCCGAAAACTCTTATAATTCTGAAAATCTGTACCGTTAAGCTCTAGTCAAGACGTTGTGTGTGAGGACCGTGTATGGGTCAAGAAAGCAAGTGTAAACTAAGGAACTCCATCCGAGTGACTATTCTGACTTTCTCACCGGGTCTATACAAAACGAAATCTTCCAAGCCATAAGATATTGACTGTCTTTTTCTTACGCTGCCACACTTTTCCCTGAGAGAATTCATCGAGTTAAAGTAAAATAAAGTAAAGTAAAGGTATCCCTGTAACAGGCTGTGGAGGCCCATAGGGTTTTGAGATGTCGAGGTTCCAACGTTTACTAGAAAATCGGCTCACAGATGGCGCCAAGTTTGTCAGCCCTACGCGCCGGTCGCCCTTTACCCCCAAGAATATTCCTCGTACTCGTTTCTGTTAGAGGCTGAGTCAACCCCAGAGCCATAGTGCGGTTGGAAGGATTAGGGCAACTGGAAAACCCAATTACCTCATCGGGAATCGAACCAGCGACCTTCCGGCTTGTAGCATACTGCCTCAACCAACTACGTTACCGCGTGCACCATTTAAATATTAGTACATTTGGGAATTGTGAATTTCTTCTGTCTTCTGTCTCTCTTTCTCTCTCTACAGGGAATGGAATTCCAGAGGTTATAAGACAATAGCTTTCCCCGACAGTATCTTAACTACTTCCGGAAAGGAAATACATAATGCACAGATAGCACATCTGCAGTTTCATTGTCTCTCTCGCCTTGGCTTACCTTCGTCCTTTCAGAATTGCAATGAATCCCTATACTTACGTGTTCCAGGATAATTGTCTGACAGGTACACAGACAGATTATTCGAAAGGAAAATCCGTTCCAAACTCAAGTAACCTTGGAATATGCATATATATATATATATTTGCTACGGTTATAAATTACTGTTTTCCCTTTCTGCTCCGTAGCTTCCGCCGTACAAGTTCCACTGCCATCTATCAAAGCTGCAGAAGTACCGGCTTGAAATATGAAAATATTTTTCGACTTCCAAGAGATTAATACATATTTAAGTTCGAGCTGATGTCATAAATTTTAGGTACCATATTCTTTATTAGCCGGTCACGGTAGACGAGCGGCCTTCGCTCGCTCGGAAGCCGGGATCGTGGGTTCGAATCCCACTCAGGGCATGGGTGTTTAGTTTGTGTGTGTGCGTTTTTCTATGTTTGTGTATAGGTAGAGGCCTTGCGATGAGCTGATCACCCGCCCAAGGAGTCCTACCGAATGTGTAGCATCTAGAAAAACCGACGTGAGCGGAGAAGTTCATGGAGGTAGGCCTAGGCCCACTGGGGCTGCAGTGCCAAGGGAGGAAAAAAATATTCTTTATTAAGTAAGCGAGATTGTTGCATTCCAAAAGTCTTCAAAGGGTTCTACTAGAAGTTTCGGCGCCTAAATTTAGAATTTAAATTTTTTTTTTTTTGCTAGTGGGGTGGGACTAAGTCCCTTGCACTGCGGCCACTTGTGGCAT
>NW_019733841.1:363325-390470 GCF_002891405.2 Cryptotermes secundus | reverse complement strand
CGGTGGGAAGCCAGCGACTAACCGCTTGAGCAATGGCGCGGCCTAGAATTTAAATTAGTATTCGTGGAAATTCTATGCGCCATTTCTTCTTACAAGTAAAAGTAAAAGTAAAGCTATCCCTGTAATAGGCCGTGAAGGTTGTGAGACGTTGAGGGTCCCACATTTTCTAGACAATCGGCTCAAAGATGGCGGTAAGGTTGTCAGCTTTACGCGCCGGCCGCGCTTTACTCCCCAGGAGAATTTTTAATTAAACCCTGGTACTCATTTCTGTCAGAGGCTGAGTCAACCCTAGGGCCATAGTGCGGCTGGAAGGGTTAGGTCAATTGAAAAAAATCCAATGACCTAATCGGGACTTGAACCCGCGACCTTCCGGCTTGCAGCGTAGTGCCTCAACCAACTACGCTACCGCCTGCCCCTTTCTTCCTACAATATTCTGTTAATTTTCTTTAAAATAATCTCTTACTTAAATCAGTGACGCCTTTTGATAGAGTTTATTTGTGCGCTGTATTTTGTGCATCAAAATGAGATGTGAAATCCTTATATTATATATACGTATATCGCCGGTCACGGTAGCCGAGCGGTCTAAGGCATGCACTGCCTTTGCTCGCTCGGAAGCCAGGATCGTGGGTTCGGATCTGTTTCCTGTGAGGTACGAACTGAATTCTTATATATTATTCTTATACACTGCCGGTCACGGTAGCCGAGCGGTCTAAGGCATGCACTGCCTTTGCTCGCTCGGAAGCCAGGATCGTGGGTTCGAAACCCATTAAGGGCATGGATGCCTAGTGTTTGTGTGTGTGTGTGTGTGTATATATGTGTGTGTGTGTGTGTGTGTGTGTGCGCGCGCGCGCGTTTTTCTGTGTTTGTGCGACGAGCTGATCACCCGCCCAAGGAGTCCTACCGAATGTCTAAGATCTAGTAAACCGAAGTGAAACGGAGAGTTTCATGAAGGCAGGCCAAGGCCCAAATTGGGGCTGTAGCGCCAAAGGAAAAAAGAATATACGTATATCGTGCAGGCCGGCTCTGGGACCTACCCAGCCTCCTATCCAATGGATATGGGGGGCTCTTTCTCAGGGAGTAAAGTGGCCGGGACGTGAAGCTGACCACTCACCTCCAACTAGTGCCGAGGTCAAGATAATGTGGATCTATACATCCACTACCCCGTACGTCTTCATGGTGTGGTGCTTAATTAGTTAGGCACAGGAACAAATTTATCTTTTTTAAAGTTCTCAAATTAAGTTACCTAAATGCACTTAATTTAATTTACATAATTCCTATTTGAATAATGTTCGTTCTTTCTTACTTTATTTTCGTTACACATACTGAACTTTAATAAAATAGCTTCGCGCGTCCTCAAGATAAATTTTAGTAGTATAATTTATTATTTATCTGTACACTAATTTCTTAGATTTTTTACATAATAATAATTCTCTAGATTTTCGTGTTCCTATACAATTTTATATGCATGACAACATACACTTACTTACTCACTCATGGAGCTGAGCCCTTCTGGAGGAGCCGCCAATTCTGCAGCTACTCAAGAATTTCCCAGAATTTTATGGAACCCGAAGGGTCATTACCGTGTTCACAAGAGCCCTCCACTGGTCCCTACCCTGAGCCAAATCTATCCAATCCATACCATTCCATCCTATATCTCTAAGATCAATTATAATATTGTACACCCACCTACGCCTTGGTCTTCACAGTGGTCTCTTTCCTTCTGGCTTTCCCGCCAATATCCTATATGCATTCCTGGTCTCCCCAATTCGTGCTACATGCCATGTCCATCTCATCTTCCTTGACTTGATCTTTCTAATTATACTTTGCAACATACACTATACAGAAGATTATTAAAATGTATTTTTCTAAACTCGTTTCTTCATACAACCTTGTAGAGACAAAGGAAACAGCTTCTGGAAAAGAGCGCTCTAGAATTACGCTCACGGCGTCCACGTCTAGTTACAGCCCGGATCTTCTGACTCGGTTTCTACCCCAAAGTGATCGTGCATCCCTTCGCTCTGCATTATGAACCCACTTAACCACGCTGATTCAATTAACACGTCACTAATATGACGTGACGTGAAGACATACACCTCATGAAGTCCATCATCAAGCAGCCTTCACCATGCGACGTTTGCTGCAAACTCAGTCACTCTAAATAGCATACACAAAACCAGGTTTCCACAAGTGTGAACAATCTTATAGTAATGTCAGATTAAATTGACAATTTCAACCCCCCACCGCATTAAAAATGAATGACTGAACCAGACTTTGTTAATTTGTTATGTATATCATGTGACGTGAGCCCATCTCAGCGACGTACTTCATAAATCCCTCTCGTCAGTCTGTGTGTCTGTATGTGTGTCCTTCGCATCGCTGTTAGGGAAACACTCGGTATAGTACATCAATGATTTCATTGTTAGGCAACGGCTCGGTAAACTTGCCACCGCGGCAACGAATAACGCGACAATAGAATAATTCTTGGATGCATATGTCTGTGGGTCTTTCTGTGTATCCTCCTATCGTTCTTAGATAAGCTTGGTAAAGACATCCCCGCGGCAACAAAAAATTCGTGGAAGCGTCGTTTTCTATGTGGTCCATGTCGTATCAAAGGAAAGTAGGCTATTATTTCTTCCCAGAATTTGTTTATGCTTCGTAAGCTATGTCTATATTGGAAAACTGCATAATGACGAGCTTCATAACCTGTACTCTTCTCCAAGTATAATTAGAATGATCCAGTCAAGGAGGATGAGGTTGGCAGGGCATGTAGCACGAATGGGAGAGACGAGGAATGCATATAGGATATTGGTGGGAAAGCCGGAAAGAAAGAGACCACTGGGAAGAACAAGGCGTAAGTGGGTGGACAATATCAAAATGGACCTTAGAGCGATAGGATGGGATATGGATTGGATTGATCTGGCTTAGGATAGGGACCAGTAGAGGGCTCTTATGAACATGGTAATGAACCTTCGGGTTCCATAAAATGCTGGGAAACTCTTGAGTAGCTGCAGAATTAGCGACTCCTCAAGAAGGGCTCAGCTCCATCAGTAAGTACGTGTATGTCTATGTTTATATTTGAGATTTTCATTGCATACGAAGACTGTTCTGGGATGTTTCGGCATAACCTGCTTTCTTCATCTTCAGGGTAAAATATATAAGGCAGCAGGCTCAACCGAAATGTATGGTAACTTTCCACCAGAACACAGCATCACATTCAAGAAGGCAGTGATCTTCATATGCCTACGGTAATATGCTCAAAATATTTTTTATGATGAAATCCTTACCTGGCCTGAAAAGGACTGTAAGACTCATGAATATCTGTAATGTCACTTGTAGAGCTCAAGCTTCCATCAAACGAATAAGAGAACGCTTGTTTGATGTTATCATCACAAAGAGACACCCTCAGTCTGAGAAGGGTGCTTGTGTCTCGGAAACCCTGAGAGGATAAGTGAATCAACCCCTTGTGTATCAAGACAAAAAAGAAAGTATTGTGCACGAAATATGGGCTGCTTTAATCCTCTGAAGAGTGAGATTCATCTGAACAATATTTTACAAGAAAATAGAAGCTCATAAAAGCAGGGTAAGATTTTGAGCCTGTCTCTCATTTCTGTTCATCGCATTAGCCTGAATAAAGGACAAGGTATGTCTTCAAATATTGGTCCTTGGAACAGTGGGATCGGCCTCACTTTCGGACACTTATGAATAAACATTAGGAAGATAATTATGAAGAGTTCTATGGGATAATACTAATAACATTTACGAAAATTACTAACATTATATTTAAGATATTAATTTTGAATTTACTCTTTCTTACTATTATAGTTCTTTTTTTTTTGTGCGGCCATCACAACTAAACGACATACGAGTACTCAATTTTGTCAGAGAAAAAGTCTTTTTTGAGTTTATCAATGGCGAAAGAGGGGACGCCGGTCGCGGTAGCCGAGCAGTCTAAAGGGGCGTCCACATTACTCGTGCTCGTGTGACTCGTTATGCTCGCGAGTAATGTGGACGATATGACAAGTCACGAGACAAGCTAATTTTTAATTTAAAAACTATAGCCAATAAATTAAAATACGATTACAGTCTATACACACTACGAGTAAATATACGGATCCTCACGCGCGCCGAAGCCTGGCGAGCAACTAAGTAGTGTGGACGAAGATTTACGAGCATAAGTAAAAGTCAGACGAGTCTCCCGACGAGCACAAGCCTGGCGAGCACGAGCACGAGTAATTTGGACGCGCCTTTAGGCATTTACTGTCTTCGCTCGCTCGGAACCCAGGATCGTAGGTTCGAATACTACACAAGGCATGGATGTTTGGTATGTGTATGTGTTCCTTCTGTGTTTGTGTTGTGACGAGCTGATCACCCGCCCAAGGAGTCCTACCGTCTGTAAAATGATCAAAATGAAAAAACAACCTCGACACTGAAACGTATAAGAGGAACGGACTAAGTAAGTAAGTAAGTAAGTACCAGAGGATGGGGGACTTATATTTTTAATTAAACTCTTCAACTTTAAATTCAATGCTAATATCGTCAGCTATTTCCGACTTCTTACATGAGGACAACCACACATATAACAAAGTTAAATATCCACGATCTTGCAACTCTTCCCTGAGAAAGCACAAAGAGTTTTGTTATTGCCTTAAAAAAAGGTAAAAGTACCCCTGTAAGAGGCCGTGGAGGCCCATAGGACTGTAAGACGTCGAGCCTCCCACATTTTCTAGACAGTCGGCTCACAGATGGCAGTGAGGTTTGTCAGCCTTAGGCGCCGGCCGTTCTTTACCCCCAGGAAAATTCCTGGTACTCACTTCTGTTAGTGGCTGAGTCGGCCCCAGGGCAAAGTGCAGCTGGAAGGTTTGGGTGAATTGAAAAATCCAATGAACTCACCGGAAATTGAACCCGCGACCTTCAGGCTTTCAGCATAGCGCATCAACTAACTACGCTGCTGCGTGCCCATATTGCCTTTACAAACATACAATAGCTGATTACCATGAAAGTCATACTCGACCCATGAGCACGGTCTGAGGGGAAAATGAAAAGAGTTTCTTTTTGTTACAGCAGGTGGTGTATACTCGTGACTTCCCTCTAAGGCAGTGGTTTCCAAAATGAGGTTGCACACCCCTGTGGAGGCATGAGCTAACGCGTCATGGAGGATATAGGCTAGAAATGTAGCACGCATGGGTGAAACAGAAGGATCAGACACAATTTTAATATGAAAACATGAAGGAGACCGACCGCTTTGGAGAACTATGGATACAGGCGGGGATACTATTAGAATAGATCTCACATGAACGTCATCTCAAAATCAGACTGGTTTCAGCTTGCTCAGGATAGGGTTCAGTGACCGGATCTTGTGAAAAAAGCAAAGTATATCGTCCGTATCTTTATAACTAATTAACATCAAGGAACTGAGCCCTTCTTGTGAAGCTGTTAGTTGTGCAGCTACTCAAGAACTTCATTAAAAATTCTATGGAACCCGAAAATTCATTACCGTATTCACAAAAGCCTTCCACTGGTCCCTATCCTGAGTCAGATCAATTCAGCCCATACCACTCCATCCTATCTCTGTAAGATCCATTTTAACATCCACCCACCTACGCCTTGGTCTTCCCAGTAGTCTCTTTCCATCCAGCTTTCCCACCAATATCCTCTAAGTAGTCCTCTTCTCCCCATTTGTGCTACATTCCCTGCCCATCTGATCTACCTTGACTTGATCATTCTAATTATACTTGGAGAAGAGTACAAGTTATGAAGCTCCTCATTATGCAGTTTTCTCCAAACTCCTGTCACTTCATCTCTCTTCGGTCCAAATATTCTCAACACCCTGTTCTAAAAAAAAACTCTCAGTATTATTCGTGCTGACTCTGTAATTGACCACTGACTGTTGAACTGAGCACGTAAATAAACAAAGAATTTGACAGAATTATAATTATTATTATTGTTACCGACTTTATTGAAATATATTTCATTACATTACACAACGTGTACACACATAAGCTCAGTTCATTGTGGTACACAGGTCCTTTGTGTATATATTTACTCCCATTGTCTTTATTCTCCTATTTCATTAACATTCCTGGTAGTAAAGGACGGCCGGCACGTAATGCTGACAACCTCACCGCCATCTGTGAGCCGATTGTCTAGAAAATGTGGGACCCTCCACGTCTCACAACCCTATGGGCCTTCACGGCCTGGTACAGGGATATCTTTACTTTTTACTTACTTTACTACTACTACTACTACTAATAATAATAATATAAATATCACCACTTTATTCTTTTTTCTCCAATCTCCAGTCCGTTTCCTAGTTTCAAGCTTCAATTCCCCCCATACCATGATGTAAGAGTTGTTCCTAACCTAACTTCACTACTCACTCACATCTAATTTTTAACAAATACTTTCCATTTATACTCAACAGTTCCATCTCTTCACCCTTTCGCTTCCGAATGATTCTTGAAAACCTGGAGCCTGGTCAAGAATAACTCTGCTCTCTGGAATTAGTTAAATTAATAAAGGACCAACTAAAGTAACCCCTCCAGTCGGATGTAGCCCGCTTGTCACCATCTAGTAACCGAAGATTAAAATTAAGAATAACGCCCTATTCTTTTCTTATTGCTAGTGGGGTGGGACCAAGTCCCTTGTACTGCGGCCACTTCTGGCCTATCGTACCAGCCCCAGATGATAGGTGAGGGTGATTGTGCAGCAATTGGTGGAATGAAGCTTGGCAGGGGAAACCCAAGTACTCGGAGAAAACCTGCCCCAGCACCATTTTGTTCACCACAAATCCCACTTGACCAGACCCAGGATCGAACCCGGGCCGCCGCGATGGGAAACCAGCGACTAAGCGCTTGAACTATGGCGCGGCCAAGCATATCGGAACGCTCCATAACAGAAAACAAGCGAATAATGTGCTCCCGTTACTTCGCACGAGCTCTCTTCATGCCACCCGGAGAACAATCAATCCGAACTTGCTAATTAAAACTAAATATAATTGATTTGCTCTCTCTAACTGTTTAATTATGACAAAACCACTCTAATGACGTGCAATTATATGCTTAAATCTTAATTAAAATGTATACAGAAGTAGTAATCATATTTTTGGCCTGAATTCATTCCTGGTTCGATGTATCGACAGAAATATTTGTCTCAATTAATTTTATTACGTTTAACTAGATCAAACTCCCGTTATTTTTCTAACATTTCCCTACATTAAACTCCATTCAAATAATGGAATTGTGTGTTTATCACAATTTATATAAAAATGTATTTCAACAGACAAAACACAAGGAAATAACCTTAAGGGGGAAAAAAATTACAACATGACGTGCGTTTTCTCATATTTGCTGCAGTGATGTCCCGTTATGACTGCTCTGCGAAAGCGTAGCTGTGGCCACGTGTTGAGAGGCAATTGTAACTGAACTACTTTCAGACTCTTATCTGATGTGGATGATACACCTATCATTCACACTTACACTATTAACACTCTTGAGGTTTAATCAAGACCGTTTCTGTGGTCTAGTGGTCAGAGTTTCTGCCTACAGATAAAGAGGTCCGAGTTCGAGTCCCAGGGCTACCAGAGTTTCTGAGAAGTAGTCGGTCTGGCACGGGGTCCACTCAGCCTCGTGAGGATAACTGAGGAGCTATTTCAAGGAAGTAGCGCTTCCGGTCTAGAAAACCGAGATTAACGGCTGTGGGGATTCGTTGCGCTGACCACATGACACACTCTATCCGCAAAAGTTGGCACTAACTTCGCCGACAAGCGGCGGTCGCTCGGTTGGTATAGTTCGCTTGCGGGCTACAGGCCACAGAGTTTGTTTTTTGTTTTGAGGGTTGATCAATCTGTTTTCCTAGATCCTTGAGCACAAGATGGTAGGGCTAGAAGATGGAGGTTATTCGTGTGACGGCATTAAGATAAAGCCTTCCAAGTTGATATTTCTAATGTTATCGTGAGCCGGAGTGTTTTTTTTTTGTGGGGGAGGTACTGAAGTCGTCCAATTTCATTTAGTGCTTAAATTGAAATATTAAGAGCAAGACTTGGAGTAAGCAGCTTATAAACAACTGACACTTATATCCCTGTGGCACGTAATAGTGGCGCCATAGTGTCGCTGTTACGTGAAGCAAATATATATATCTTATGAGTAAAAGATGCCGCATAGCGTCTGTAATGTTACACTTTGCAGCTGCAGGCTAGCGAGGTCTCAGGAATCGTTGAGAATATCGCTGGACCAGCGGTTTCAAAGGTGTAATTTTTAAGAAGGGTATCGGAGGGTTTAAACTTGTAATACCGCCTTCCTTTTGAATGAACGAATCAGAAGCAATGATGGAATATATCTGCGAGGGTGGGAGAATTAATGTCCCAAAAACTCAACGATATAGTCCGAGCTTCTAGGGGAGTTCTTATTCGGTCGTTCCTACGGACAGACGTGTTTCAACATATGATAATATTAAACAGTGAGTAAATGTAATGTGTGTCGGCGTAACATTATTACCCTTTGTCTCCTCATGATACAAGACCCGTATAACGACCCCGAGAAAGAATTTCATTGCCTACCAGAACCCCACCCAAAAAAAAATAATAAAGGGAGAGCGAGCGGTAGCAGTACTTTATTATTATAAAACTGTGATTCGGGTGTAGGGGGGGGGGATTTACTGGTTGCAGTTGGATCACGTCAAACCTAGGGATCTATCAGAATCTGCTGGAAAATTAACAGATTTAGAGAGGTTTCAAAACCTTGCCTCAGACTTAGTGTCACCTAGAATCGAAAATACCTCGAAGGATGCAGCTGAGAAAGTGTGTCCCGACGTCACGGCCTCTATTGCTTCGGCGTATATGTTGTCGACAAGTAAAGTTACCTTTGGGACTTAAACAACGATCTTCCTGGCTTAGATCGTTTGCTAAAACAAGAGCAGAAGGTAAGATGATTGCAGCACGAAATCAGGGATACAGCGTGTAAAACGGCAGTTAACTGGGTCATGGGAACAATTAGACGAATGACCCGTAAAAAGGCACTTAATGGTTGGCAACGAAAGTAGGTAACTGTGAGGTCACATCTCAGGCTATATCAGCATGTGCGAAATCCCTCATAAAGAGGGATGAACCATAGGCAACTCCTGCTATTCATGGTCCTTTAAGCCTTAAATTTCGTCCGTTAGAGAACGCCAACGCAATTTCTGATTGCTTGAAATAAAAGTTCGCACATGAGATGTAACTACAATCATGAAAGGCGAGAGGAGGCTAAGGTTTAAGTTCTGCTCGGAGCTGTAGACAACTACCCCACCGAAAGAATCAGACCTGGTGGCACACAGAAATTAATAAATTCCTTTAATTCCGTGCCCTGTAGTCTTCAAGCGAACTATGCCGACCGAGCGACCGCCGTTTGTCGGGCGAGGTTAGTGCCAAATTTAGCGGACAGAGGGTGTCGCGTGGTCAGCGCAACGGATTCCCACGGCCGTTATTTTCGGTTTTCTATACCAGAGCCGCCATATCCTTGAAATAGCTCCTCATTTATCCTCACGAGGCCGAGTGGACCCCGTTCCAGACCCACTACTTCTCAGAAAATCTGGTAGCGTAGGTAATCGAACATGGAACCTCTGGATCTGTAGCCAGAAACTCTGACCACTACACCACAGAGGCGGTAGCGGCTAAAAATAAATAGATTAATAAACTTGTAACACAATCTATATTTCAATTTTCAATCTCGTATAGAATTCTAAACATGAAAGCACAATTCATAGGAGACTAATGTACTCATATCTTTATTAAATTTATCTTCATGCGATTTTTACGTGCATGTAGATCGCGCATAAAAGGACTGCTCATATGTCGTCCACTAGTCTAGAAAATGACATAAAAAGTCATTAGAATCAGAGACTAAAATAATTCCCGCAAGACCATAATATAATGGACTGGAAGGGGAAGGCTACAATATTCTAATTTTATTAAAATAAAATTCTTTCCCTCCAGTGGCCTTGCTGTGTTTCCATCTGGTTGCAGTTTCACCATGCAGGTCTCCGAAACACACAACCCGGTTTATGTTCAATGCTAATTACTTGCAATACATTCATCTTTGGATATCTCGCAATCTGATTAGCCCATAAAGCGGCATTTAATGCCCGAATATATGGAAAGACAAAGGTATTACATATCTCCAATGGTTTCAATTCCAGTTCTGGCTCTCTGAAATGCGAATCATAGGAAAATTTGAAGAAAGCAGTCTTCTAGGATTTGGCACCGTGTATATGTGGTGTTAACCGACGTTTCGGAGGAACGTATCGCCTCCATCTTCAGGGTAGAACGTCGGTTAACACCATATATACACGGTGCCAAATCCCAGAAGACTGCTTTCTTCATAGTCACCGCCGTGAAAGCCTCAAATCTTACATAGTAAAATTTGTTGAATTTGAGGTTCTCACAGGGGCATGACGCTGCTTATTCTATTGCAAGTTAACCGACGTTTCAGAGGGACCTGTCTCCTCTATCTTCAGTGTCGAAAAAGAAGCTAATCATGAAAGTGGCAAGCAGAGAATATTCTCAACTAGGGGATTCTGCACATACTGATCAGACTCAAAAACCCTCTTTTCGAACTTAAATGCCTGAGGAATATATAATAATTATTTAACCTAATATTCTAAAGGCCTTTATTATCAGAAGAGTAGGAAGTTCAGTCAATATACGGACTAGATTCACAGATGGACGACTGGAATTAGACTCGGTTTAAGAGCAAAGAATTAATTCAACACAACGTTCAACCCCGCTGTAGGGCCCACCCTTACGCAATGGGATTAGGGGCTCCTTCCTCTGAAGTGAAGTCCTCCTCTGTGGTCTAGTGGTCAGAGTTCCTGGCTACAGATCCAGTGGTAGCGGGTTGGTTTCCCGGCACTACCAGATTTTCTGAGAAGTAGTGGGTCTGGAACGGGGTCTACTCAGCCTCGTGAGGATAATTGAGGAGATATTTGAATGGAAAAGTAGCGGCTCCGGTCTAGAAAACCGAGATTAACGGCCGTGGGGAACCGTTGCGCTGACCACGCGACACCCTCTATCCGCTAAAGTTGGCACTAATTTCGCCGACAAGCGGCGGTCGCTCGGTCGGTATAGTTCGCTTGCGGGCTAAAACCACGGAGTTTGTTGTTTTTTCTCCGGAGCAAAGCACCGGGAAGCTGAAGCTAATCATTCATATTTTAGTGCAACGTTAAAAATAAGCTAAGCTGTAATTCCAATCTCTCATTCCTTTTCATGGCATGGTACATACATGAGTATAAACTAAATTATTTATTTATCACTTGTATGCGTACTACTTATTCCGCCCATCTCATTATTTTGAAACTCCTCATTATTTAAGTTTCTGTACCAAACTCTCACGGTCTGAGTTCCGATATTCTTCTCAGCACCCTATTTCGTTAGGCCAAGATATGATTTCACACAGGTTACCCTTATAAGAACAGGTACAATTACAGTTACAGTAAACCCTCTCTAATCCGGTTACAGTTAATCCGGATGTCCCAGAAACCGGATGGAAATCTTTCAGAAGAAAGATTGGATTTAGGATCAAGAGGGATTAGAGTAAGACACTCTCACACTGTGCTGAAGGCAGCTGGTGGGACTAAAACACGCAAGAAAACATCCAAGATTGGCTTCAGCTGGATACCTTGCATTTCATCTTCTTGTCTTCTTATTTTATTTAAATAAGGGCTCGACAGTGATATTTTTATTTATTTTAATCAGCACTATCTACACTGTTAAATTTTCGATTTATTTGTTTTATATATATTTTTTTTCTTTTAGGACTATATTTTGCTACTGTACTTAGGCCCGCTCGGGTATTTTTCTAAATAAAAAAACAAGAAGTAAAGCTATCCCTGTACTAGGCCGTGAAGGCCCATAGGGTTGAGAGACGTTGAGGATCCCACATTATCTAGACAAGCGATTCAAAGATGGCGGTAAGTGTCAGCCTTACGCGCCGGCCGCCCTTTACTCCCCAAGAAAATTATTTAATTAATTCCTGGTACTCATTTCTGTTAGAGGCTGAGTCGACCCCATGGTCATAATGCGGCTGGAAGGATTAGATCAATTGAAAAAATCCAATTACCTCATCGGAACTTGAACTCGCGACCTTCCGGCTTGTGGTATAGTGCCTCATCGAACTACGCTACCGCTACCGCGTGCAATAAGAAATCAACTAATTTTAATGTGAAATATAAGTCTTAATATTCCAGCTTCCTTTATGTGCCACTGGACTGAAAAATACACATTAATTCAGATCAAGCTATAACTTGCGGGTACCCTACATGCGAGAGTTTTATGAGATCATACGGTTCGCAGATAGAAGCCATCGTGCAGCCTACCAGAACGACGGAAACACGTCACAGTAAACATCTGCAAGGCATCACCACTCTTTTGTTTCCAACTGAATGACGTTCTGTGATACTGCAATGACAATTGCAAACAGGAGAAAGCGACTGCCACTCAACGAAAATTCCACGGATATTAATACTTCAAATAGAAAATGACATACGGCTGAAATGTTGGCAACAATGCCTACTATATTGTCACGTGTTGGGTATGTGTCACACGACAAGTAACTTCACGCTTTATTTGATATAGCGAATTTATTGCACTCGCTCTTGCAATCACACAATTTACAATCTCACAATTACTGCCATCGGCAGTATCACAAA
This sequence comes from Cryptotermes secundus, assembly GCF_002891405.2. Lineage (NCBI taxonomy): Eukaryota > Metazoa > Arthropoda > Insecta > Blattodea > Kalotermitidae > Cryptotermes > Cryptotermes secundus. The sequence continues at coordinate 377,792 of NW_019733841.1, read as the reverse complement.
TGCTTCTTCTGCTGCAGTCAATGTCATTCACTCGTAACTGTCTCAATCCTCACTCACTAATCATTACTGAATAGTCAAAGTGACATTACTGAATAGTGTTCGCTGCTCCGTATTTAGCCTCGGCACGGACAACACAGAAAACAGTTACGTGATAGGTACCACTATTGCGTATTGCCTAGCAACCACAAGATTGCCACAATGGTAGAGTACATTTTCATAAAAGGCCTACATAATACTGCATATCTGTTTTCCCGAAACTCTGTTGCGCAAAAAGCGTTTTAAATTACTGCCGTTATCTCTTGATGTCAACTGAACTGCACTGACTGTCAACCATACTGTAAAACTAACATTCGCGTTGCAGATCATGTTGTTAAGAGAACAAGGTATTTCCTGCAGTGCTCTTTCCTTTGTAGAATCCAGACGGACTCTGCAGCCTTTCAAAGTCTCCCAACTAATTGATTTAGGAGGCCCACTCTCCGAGACTAAAGTGGTCGAGTCGTGAAGCTGAACACTCCGCTCCATTTAGCTCCGAAGTTAAGAATACTTGGAGCCATACCTCCCATCCCACTAACGTTTTCATATAGTAGTGCTTAATTAAGCACAGGAACAAGACACGGCGGTAAGGAACGTACTATAAGTCCATTCACAAGAGAAAAATAAACGTGTATTTTAATTTTGAAACAACATTTTCAGATCCTTGTTTTGTGGGTTCTCATCTAGCATTAGTTTTATATCATACGTCTGGCTCTAATGGTCAGTAAATGTACTTCATATTAGTCCTGAGTTCGATTCTAGGTCCAGAGTACGGCTGTCGTGATTGAGCTTTATGGTTTTCTCAGTCCCTCCCATAAGATCCTGGAACAGAACCTTAAGTAAGGCCATGAACACTTCCTTCCAAATCCCTTTCAATTCTTCGTTCAAAAAATCATATTACCGTTTTATATTAAATAATCAATAAAGTTGAAAGGCGCAATTAAAAAATCAGGAATCAAATCTTCTCTTAGATGGACAGATCATCGATTACTTAATGATGATTTATCAACTGTGTTATCTAGAGTTGAAAAAGTCTACTAATAACAGAGATAATAAAATAGATTTCATAATGTTATATTTTAGCGTCCTGTTGCACTGATTTTCATCCATGATATGATTACAACACTCGCAGCTAAGAAGGGAACACACATCACAAGACGCGGTTTACACAGAAAATAAGAAAAACGACCCCGTAGTGAACGAACCACATGCAAGTTTTAATTAAGACAAATAAGATGAATTATCTTAACAAGTTTTAGCGAGTGTAAATTTATCATAGTTGACAAATACGGACTATTTAAATACTTTTTAAATGGTGTTGTGAAAACATATGAGGGCAAGCAATGCAATAGATTGACGTAATTGGGACACCTGATGATGGCACTATGTTGCCGAAACATGTTGTGAAGTGACAGGTGAAATTGAGTGCACTACAAGACGGCCACTGTATACATATAATGGATAGATTTCATAGGTTAGTGCCTAGAAAAATTACTGAGCAAATAAGAAAATGATTTTATGAGAGATTGTTACTGTTTTCTCCTTCTGTCTCATTAAACATACGTCAGTCCGGAAAAAGAAAAACAAAATTACACCTGCAGATGCGGCATATATTCTTCTAGTACACAGAATTGTCACTGCGGGAGTTTCAATATTAGCCTCAAGGAAAGCAAAGTACATTCATGATCTGAATGTAACGTAGTCGGTATAGCAACTGTCTACCAGCTGGACGACTGAGGGGTCGAGTTTCGAGTCCCGGTAGGGTCAAGAATATTCTCCAAACGGTCTAGACCGGCTCTAGTGTCCAGCCAGCCTCCTATCCACTTGCTACCGGGGGCTCTTTCCCCGGGGGCAAAGCGACAGGGACATGAAGATGACCACTCACCTCCAGCTAGTGTCGAGGTCATGAAATCGTGGATCTATACATCCACTCCACCCTACGCCTTCATGGCTATTGCCTAACTGGTTGAGAACAGGAAAAACTTTAGCTTTATGAAAATATTCCAAAAACTTATGTTCGCTATAAGAACTTCATGTAAATGCCTTTGCTGAAGCCTACGGTATACTTACACGAGTATTCTAACTCCATTTCATTAACATAATCAACCACACCCTCACCGATGGTGTCTGCACCTTATCGTGGTGGTGGGGTTTGAGTGCTCCTGAGACACTGAGAACTATGCCGGCGGTAGCATAGCTACTGGTAGGGTCACCCTTTCCGGACAGGTCAAGGGGTAGGAGCCAGATGAAGAGAGACACTCTAGTCCTTCAAGTTGGGGTTTGGGTATGAGGCTCAGTAACTCACACAGTAAAAAATAATTGTTCTGAAGCCAGATAAGCAGCATCGAAAATATTATATATACGATAAGGGATAGGAAGACCCAGGCTCAGATGGCTGGAGCATGTACATGATCTCTGTAAATTAGAAGTCAAAGGATGGGGACGAAAGATGGCGAACAGAGAAGAATGGAGGCAGAGTGTTCAGGGGCTAAAGCTCACCCTGAGCTGGAGCGCGGATGGAATGGAATGAACCAAAGCGGCACAGTTTATATTGTTATGATGTGTCATTACTTATGGGCCGCGCCATAGCTCAAGCGGTTAGTCGCTGGCTTCCCACCGCGGCGGCCCGGGTTCGATCCCGGGTCTGGTCAAGTGGGATTTCTGGTGGTAAAGTAGCGCTGGGGCAGGTTTTCTCCAAGTACTTCGGTTTCCCCTGCCAATCTTCATTCCACCAAGTGCTCCACAATCACCCTCACCTATCATCTGGGGCTGGTACAATAGGCCAGAACTGGCCGCAGTACAAGGGACTTAGTCCCTCCCCACTAGCAATAAACAAAAAATCATTATTTAACATGGCATTGTTACGTTCGTAATCTGCCTTTACGACTTTACCACAGGGATGACAACGTCAGGAACGTGAATTTCCCGTTCTTTCCAAGTTCGAAATAAATGTGTTTTGTGTTCATTTCCTGCTTTCAGTCAGAAGGGTAGAATGACGAATCAGAGAAACCAAAATACGTGTGGGTTGCAAACAGCAAGCCGAAAAGATGAACCAATTGCCCCGGAAAGTCGTGATGCCTCCCCACAGTATTAGTGCTCCCCCCCCCCAAAAAAGAGGGTTTTCATGGAGGCATGAATAATGCACTCTCTTCATCAAGTCCTCCAATTCTCAGAGCTATATGCGTCTGTCTGACGAAGTGGTATCATAGCAGTCTCGGTTTAACGACACGCGAGTTATCAGCAAAACACACACACCGAGAATTATAGGGAAGACATCGTGTATCAAATTGTTCCGCAGTACACTATTCATATTCGTAAACATTGTACACGGAATAATTTCACGACGATGAGTCAACTGTTAAGTTTATATTACATTAAATGAGATGCAACTGCCAGAGAGAGGATCTACCAAAAACAGCCTCTCTATCGTCAACACAATCCTTTTCATACCAAACGTTTGTTTTCAAAAAAAAAAGTGTCNTATAGGCTTATGGTCAGATGTTTCCTATGCGTTGTGTGTTGTGTACTGCCCAACGGACAGTGTGTAACGGACCAAAAATGAAGCAATTAAAAAAAAATGTATTTTCTGTTTTTAGCCTACTTCCTTTGTTTTGAGAAAATATAAGTTAAGTTTACGAAATCGCTTCTGTTTTTTCTGTCTGTTCACCCTCCCCCATCCTAATTTTTGCTAGGAGACTTATGATATCACATTACTGTCCGTGTGTCTGTGTATCCACGGCCTAGTTGTTCGTTTTCTAAGCGGTCCGTGTCGTGTCAAAGAAAAGTAGGCGGTTAACTCTTTCCACAATATTTTGTTTTACATATTGGATGCTGTGACTCGGTAGTGAGCAAGAGAATCGAGGTCATTTGTATTTTCGTGACTGAACACATCCTCTGATTACGTGCAGAAAGAATTTTGGCTGTTTCTCGGTTCATCTAATGACGTCAATAACGTCGAATATTGTGATGAATGAAGATTTAGAAAGGATATGAACAAGCGTGGCTGGGAATTGTATCAGACTGAAAAAATAACGAATGGTCTAATTAGGAGCAACCAAACACAGGGCCGAGATTCGAACTAGGGACCTCCAGGATTCGAAGCTACACATAGGCACATGCATATATAACAACAAAACTCCGTGGCTTTAGTCCGCAAGCGAACTATACCAACCGAGCGAAGCCGCTTTTCGGCGAAGTTAGTGCCAACTTCAGCGGATAGAGGATGTCACGTGGTCAGCGCAACGGATCCCCATGGCTGTTAAATTCGGTTTTCTAGACAGGAGCCGCTATTTCCTTGAAATAGCTCCACAATTATCCTCACAAGGCCGAGTGGACCCCGTTCCAGACCCACTATTTCACAGAAAATCTGGTAGCGCCGGGAATCGAGCCCGGAATCTCTGGATATGTAGCCTGACCACTAGACCACATAGGCGGTCTATGCATAAATAACAGTGATTTTCATTGGTTGCATCCTATTGTGTGTCTCAGACAATATATAGTTCCTATATATGCATATGAATGCATAAATGTCTGGGTATGTATGTACTTTGTGTGTTTGTATACCAACGCACAGCAGAACTTACGAATTTATGGATGCAGATAAGTATCTTTGCATGCAATTTACTATCAGATCTTATGCAATTATTTAGGATTCAGTGCGATTAATCTAGGATTATACATGGATTAATATCTCCTGACGGTTGGCAAGAGCTAATGGGAAGTTACAGCTGTGTTGCCATTTTGCTCGCGCTCGAGGCAGTGGAACGTTTGGAAACGAAAAATCTGCTGCAATGGATGAACTTAATAAATATGTAAAAAAAAGTAAAAGTAAAAAAGTAAAGCTATCCCTGTAACAGGCCGTGAAGGCCCATAGGGTTGTGAGATGTTGAGGTTCCCACATTTTCTATACAATCGGCTCACAGATGGCAGTAATTTTGTCAGCTCTATGAGCCGACCGCTCAATACCTCCAAAAAAATTCCTGGTACTCATTTCTGTTAGAGGCTGAGTCGAACCCAGGGCCATAGTGCGGCTGGAAGGATTAGGTCAAGTGAAAAAAATCAATGACCTCATCGGGATTTGTTCCCGCGACCTTCAGGCTTGTAGCATAGTGCCTCAACCAACTACGCCACCGCGTGCCCCTAAGAAGTATGTACGTGTATATAAAAGGACATCCATTACTATGAAAAGAACTGCCCCTGGGTTGTATCGTCATGTAGTTCAGAGGAAGAGAGACTCTTATTTCGAAGAATCATACCACCTTCATCTTCAGGGTCAGTTAATTAGAAGATTTTCTGCAAGTATTTGGCCTCGAAGTGTAGACACTTTTTACCAACCTATCAAAATACATTTAAGTTAAATGTCTCCACTTCTTCAGCCTTATGGGCCGGCCGCCCTTTAGCCCCAAGAAGATTCGTGGTACTCATTACTGTTAGAGGCTGAGTCGACCCCAGGTTTGTAGTGCGGCTGGAAGGATTAGGTAAATCGAAAAAAATCCACCTCGTCGGGACTCTAACCCGCATCGTGCCTCAACCAACTACGCTAACGCGTGCTAGGTCTTGAAATTTTGATAAGTCCTATTTGCGTCATTCTTATTCAGACATATATATATATACACACACACACACGAGTATATACAGTATATAATACAATGTTAATGTTTTACGAGCCTGAACACGAACGCCTCTTTAAGCTCCAGCAGCAAGACGAGTGCTTTTACTCGGATTACTAAAACATATACCCCTTTTAAGGACGCCATCATGTATGAACTAACACAGAGTTTGTTCCTGAAGAAAACTGGCAACGCCACTTAAGCACTGTCGCGAACTGGAGACAGCGAAAATGTTTTATAAAGAACTTACTCGCTTTACAAACAAAAATACACCGAGTCATTCTCTGGAATAACTGAAAACGGGAGCTGCAGTAGCTCAGTTGGTACAGTCATTAAGCTAATGACCGAAAGATTGATGTTCGGTTCCCGGCAGATACAGAAGTCCTTCGCCACAGGTTCTGGATCCATACAGCTTCCTACCTATCTTAATACTAACCTTTATCTAGCACCGAGGATAACAATGAGTGGAACTGTACCTCCACTTCATGCGTCCCAATGACGTGGTGCTTAGAGAAGCACAGAGACAAAATATAACCAACCGAAATTAATCACCACTGCTGGGATGAATCATAATGTTGTGATATATTTAGGGATCAACCATGAAAAACAAAATGTATGACAATAACTAAGAGCGTGAGGTGTCCCACCTTTGGTAGAATTGCACTTACTTACTTACTCATGGAGCTGAGCCCTTCTGGAGGAGCAGCCAATTCTGCAGCTACTCAAGAAAATCCCAGCATTTTATGGTTCATTACCTCCCTATCCTGAGCCAGATCAATCCAATCCATACCATCCCATCCTATCTCTCTAAGATCATTTTAATATTGTCCACCCACCTACACCTTGGTCTTCCCAGTGGTCTCTTTCCTTCTGGCTTTTCCACCAATATCCTATATGCATTCCTCATCTCGCCCATTCGTGCTGCATGCCCTGCCCACCTCATCCTCCTAGACTTGATTTTTCTAATTATACTTGGAGAAGCGTACAAGTTATGAAGCTCCTCATTATGCAGTTTTTCCAACCTCCTGTCAGTTCGTCTCTTTGGTAGAAATTTATTCTTATAAAATTTAAACTGTACATAATTTCACTTAATTGGTATCAGAGACCAACTGCAAAAATTACATTAGCATCGAGGTAAAAAAACGTATCCTTTCTGCAGGTATATATTTTTATGGACTTACGAAACGTCTAAAGTAAAAATTTATCTAACGAAAAACTAAACTGTTGATGTACAAGACACATGTGAGACCGGTATTAACATATGCCTCTGAGTCCCCGCTGTTGTTCGAGGCAGATTAAAGATCATTAGTTCTGTTTCAATAAAAGACTTCTCAGTTGCATTTTTGGAGCAGTTCAGGTGGAAGAGATATGAACATTAATTGTACAAGCTATTTAATGATGTAATTACAAAAAAAAAAAAAACTCCGTGGCCTCTAGTCCACAAGCGAATTATACCAACCGAGCGACCGCCCTTGTCGGCGAAGTTAGTGCAAACTTTTGAGGATAGAGGGTGTCACGTAGTCAGCGCAACGGATCCCACGGCCGTTAATCTCGGGTCTCTAAACCGGAGCCGCTATTTCCTTGAAACAGCTCCTCAATTATCCTCAAGAGGCTGAGTGGACCCCGTTCCAGACCCACTCCTCAGAAACTTTGGTAGCGCCGGGAAGGACCTCTGGATCTGTAGCCAGGCACTCTGACCACTAGACCACAGAGGCGGTCTAATGAGGCAAATATTACTAAATATTGAGCCGTGCATTGGCATTGGCTCCGGTATGACGTCATGGGTTTCCATCCCCTTAATAGAGGTCTTTAAACTTATCCTCCACCCTCTCCCCATGTGGGACTGGGTCACGTGGTGTTACCCTCTCCCTTCCCTTCGCCCCTGGGAGCCTTGCTTGGAAGTTAATGCGAGTTCGGAAGGACAGTACTGGTTATGGATCCATAGGGTGGTCGCGGCGCTGAGCCAGCTAGTAAGTGATTGCCAAATTTCCGTCTGGCAGGGAGTCCAAATTTGGTTTCGGTAGTGAGAGCTGGTTCGCGGCTGGCGAGATCGCCCGCGGTCGCCCGTCGTCGGGGTTGTGCACGGCGGCGACTCGCACCAGTTTGGGTTAAACTTGTGTTGTATATGTATATACAGAGTGTCCCAGGATGAATGGACCAAACTTCGGGAGGGTGTTCCTTATGTTACAGTATGTCGATATAACCCAAAACACCTATGTCCAAAGTTGAACGGTTACGGAGATAATGGCCCGAGAAAAGTGTGGTCTTCTGGCGAGTCCACGCACTGTACCTGTCAGCTGGCATGTCTTATCTACGTTTTTCCTTGAGTGTGGTGATGGCAGCTCAAGTTAGCCCCATACACTCGCATACCAGAACGCGCAGTCAGCAATGTTACGTCATCGCTTGCCATTCATGTGTCATGTATAGTGCGTGGAACGCTTCACAACTTTGACATGGCGTGCGAGTTTTTGTAGTTCAATTTAATGGCTTCATGTCACTCACAAGTTAGTTTGATGTTACGTACATTATTAACATTACAGAAACCACATACTCCTGCCAGTTTTAATATGTATTTTGTAATCAACAAGTGTGTAACACCGGTCAAAGTTTGACAATTCTCTGGCCATTATCTCCGTAACCGTTCAACTTTGGACATAGGTGTTTTGGGTTATATCGGCATACTTTAACACAAGGAACGCCCTCCCGAAGTTTGGCACATTCCTCCTGGGACATTCTGTATATTGCGTACTTGCTTTTGACTCAGCCTGTGGCCAGGCGACTTGCACCGGTTTGGTTTAAATTTGTGTTGTAATATGTATATTGTGTATTTGTTTTTGACGCAGTCTGTGGCCAGGCGACTTGCACCGGTTTGGTTTAAATTTGTGTTGTAATATGTATATTGTGTATTTGTTTTTGACGCAGTCTGTGGCCAGGCGACTTGCACCAGTTGGGGTTAAACTTGGGTCTGTAATATATATATATATATTTTGTATTTGCTTTGATTCAGACTGGCCAGGCTAGAAACGCAGTAGTTGAATGTATTAATTTTTGTTATAAAAAGTTGATGCCCATCATTGTAACTAGACTTGCCCCGCTGCTAGCTTGGATCCCTTACTCTAACATAGGGAGCGTGTGAGCACAGCACGAGAGCCGTACGACGGAGCACCGTTTCCCCTTCCCATCAATTGAGGAAGGGTAGACGGAGCCGAAAGGTGCCAGAGAGTGACGGTGCTGTGATAGCAGAGCGTAGACGGCACAATATATAAAAATAAACAGATTAATCTAGTCTGTATATATTATACGTACGGAGAGTCAAGGCGATGTTTGATACCAGACTTGAAATCACTAGGATAACTGGAGGGCCCTAACTGAGATATGGGGTGTGGCATGATACAGAATGTCAGTGCTCTGAGCGCGATGAATTATAGACGGCTGGCTGAAGATCCTGAAGAAGTCCGGGGTTCACACAAGACTCTCAAGCCATTAATGAATATTTCCTGCAGTGTTCTTGGTAGTTGCTGGGTTGGAGGTTCTCACAGAGGCGAGTAAGAAGAGCACGATATTCCAGGTTGTAGTGCCATGCAGTTCCTATCCAACGTGAAGTTTCGGAGGAAAATACCGCATTCAGCTTCGAAGAGTAAGCAAAGTAAAGAGAAAAAAAACAGCGTCGCTGTCAATTACTTTTACTGATTTTTTCTTGGCCTGTTTTTCGGCCCAGTAAAAGGAGGCGATATGTAAATTAATTGATTCGCTTAGTGGGGGGTGGAGTCCAACTGGATCCACTCGGCACGGCGGCCACTGATTGGCCTATTGTACCTGCCCCGGGTGATTATGATGATGGAGAATGAAGACTGGCAGGAGAAACTGAGTATTCGGAGAAAAACAGCCCAGCGCCACTTTGTTCACCACAAATCCAACTTGACCAGACCCGGGATCGAACCCGGGCCGCCGCGGTGGGAAACCAGCTACTAACCGCTTGAGCTACGGCGCGGCCCTAGGCGATATGTTACTCCGAAAAGTTTATTTCGCTCTGAAATATACAGCGTTGGAACCCAGAGGACTGTAATATTCTTGGTACTTTATTACATGAGACATAAAACTTCGTAAAATTGCAACCATGAAGACTAAAAATATGGGACTTAACAAAAAACTATTTTTCTTGGAGTATTTTGCAAGAATACGAAATTTCTTTTAGTAAACATAATATTGTAACGAGTTAAAAATTATAAATTTTAGTGTAAATGAAACATTAAAATATGCGAAACAGAAACCTCTTGGATTAGAATTATTAGGGTTTTTTTCGGTATATTCAGGTTCGCCCCTTCCTCTCGCTAAAAGCACTACTTTTAATCATAAAATATTTGAGAGAATATTTAAATTTCTTCCTCATAGCTGCTCGCCAGATTTCTCTAATTAAGCAACACTGGACGACGCTGAATGTCTAACTCGCTACAATAGACCATTCCTCAAAGTCAGGAGATGTGAGTTCTACTAGCGGACAAGCGAGCACTGTCTAGGAACCTTCAAAACCAGAGATTACTGTAGTTTCTTACCCATCCTAATGTAGTGTCACTCACTACCACTCCACTTGCTTTCTCTATCTCTCTCTGTCTCTCCTACTGTAAGTGTTTACCAGGTGATCCAGACAACAGTCGCTGTCTTTCCCATTTTCTGTTCCCTTTTCCAAGACTTCTCGTGCTTTGAAGAGACCTGTCTACTGAGACGTGACGCTGTGAATTCCGACACAAATCTCCACACTACAAGGCGTTATACTCCAAAACATAGATACTTCGCAATCAATGCTGTATAACTTCAAATTCCTGTAACTTTTATTTTTATTGTAAAATATCTCTATCACAAATAATTGTTTCTTTAATCGTGTTATATTTTTCCGTATTTAACACACCAAAATTCGATTCTTGGACCAAGTAGCAAATTTGGAATGAAATTTACGTATTTTAACATGAAAAATTAATATAAATTGATGCCCATTTCACTGAAGCGTGAAATATATTAATTATTAGCATCAAAGGCAACAATACGTGAAGGAATATCGAAACCCAGTAACAGCGCCTGAAATGGAGTCCTTTAAATAAACTTGTAGTTACAAAGCAAGATATCGACACAACAAAACAGACGAAAGTCCCGTCCTTGATGGAATTTATTGGTTCGGAACTGATCAAACTCGGGAAACTAACATCAGGATGCTGGACAACAAACCCGCATCAGATGCTATATTACAAGCACAGAAGAGTGTGACCTTTCTGGAATAGTTCTACACTAAAATATATTGGTGGGGAACCTTTAGATGTGCTACTCAATCTTGTGGCTGTTTGGCAACAACTCCGTTTAGACCAATGCTTCACTAAGGCTCGCCTTAAATAATCATGCGCCTCCAACGCTAGTGCACAAAGGGATCAAGATAAAGTCGTATTGTGGGGATAAGCTTACTTCTTATGTCTCATGTTTTGCTGTCAGGTGTTTCAAATGACGTAATGTTTATATCACAGCTTCTCAATAATACATATATGTACGACAATATATTGATGGTGGTTAGAATTCGTTAGGTTCCGGGTTCGATCGATTTACTCATCGGTTAATATAAATTTTCTGTGATTGCCTCATTCCACAAAGTACAATGCAGCAATTGTCCGTCATCCAAAAATCATAATTATAATTCAACTCTACATAATCTGTACAGTCAAAATATTATCTTAAATAAACCAAGAAGAAATTAAAATCATACACGGGGGTACGTAAGGTTACATGCATGCATATTCAGATACGTGTGAAAGGTAAAAAAGGTAAAGTTGTCCCTGTACTTAACTAACTAAACACTACGCCATGAAGGCGTATGGGGTTTCGATGTATAGATCCAACATTTTCTTGACATCGACACTAGTTGGAGGTGAGTGGTCAGCTTCACGCCCCTGACGCTTTACCTCCGGGAAGAGTCCTTGATACCCATTGGACAAGAAGTTAGACCGACCCCAGAGCCGGTCTGGACGACTTGGAGAAGAGGAAACACTAGCGCCCTCCGGGACTCGGAACTACAACCTCTCGTCCATCCAGCCCCTAGCCAGTCGCTGTACCGACTGAGCTATCCTAGCTCCTTATAAATATGTGTACGTATGCTCCTAATAATGAAAAATAATTTAGCATTTCAGGATTTTACCTCTGAATTAGATAATCATTAATAAATTGAATGTAATGAAGTACCTTCCTTATTTTATTGAACCGAGAAGTCGAACGGTTCTTTTCTTTGGCACTACAGCCCCAGTGGGCTTAGGCCTACCTCCATGAACTTCTCCGTTCACTTCGGTCTTTCTAGATCTTACACATTCGGTAGGACTCCTTGGGCGGGTGATCAGCTCGTCGCAAGGCCTCTACCTGTACACAAACACAGAAAAACGCACACACACAAACTGAACATCCATGCCCTGAGCGGGATTCCAACCCACGATGCCGGTTTCCAAGCGAGAGAAGATAGTACATGCCCGAACAGATTATTACAGTTGTAATATATCTCGCTGGGAGCCGGGATAATGCAGTCACTATAGCGACTGGCTGGAAGACTAAGGGGTCGCAGTTCGACCCCCGATTGGGGCTCCATGTCATTCAGATCGGTTCTGGGTCCACCAAGCACCCTAACAATGGGTACCGGGGGTAAAGCGGCCGGGGCGTGAAACTGACCACTCAGCTCCAACTAGCGCCTAGAAAACATGGGTTTATACATCCACTGCGGTAGCGTAGTTGGTTGAGGTACTATACTACAAGCCGGAAGGTCGCGGGTTCGATTCCCGATGAGGTCTGTTATGCCGCAACTTTCAAAAAAGGGAAATTTGAGGCATGGCCCCAAATGTTACGACAATTGCAAAGAGTTTTCACAACGATCAGGATAAGGATGGCAACACATAGACGGTGTAACTAGGTAAACAATGTACTTAGTCAGCAGAGATGCGTAATGGCACCACTGCAAGCTCGCCTTACTAGGCCACCGGAGAAAAGTGAAATTGCTAAATGCACATGGGAGGAGACGCCGCGGACTCGTCAGTGAGAATAGAAGTTCGAACCAATAGGGAGCCAACACCCTTAAATTTAGGGCAAAGGGAGGAGGTAACTTCCCTATTTTGTCAGCTGCTGAGCCAGCTGTTTTGGGGTATAAAGGTGGGAAAGAAAGGCTTTTGACGGATCGAAATCGTAATATTAGACGAGCAGCCGAAGGCTCTGCTCGACATGGGTTCTACAAGTGATGGTGCCGCTGCGTCTCTATTTCAAGTAAGTCATGTTTGCTCATATTAGCCATGTTACTCAAATTCATTGTTGTTGTGAAATGGTTGAAAAGCAATCTCCAGTGTACCCTTCGAGCCTTAGGGTAGGGAAGGAGAATTAGTGTAACAAGTGATTGTCGGGGTTGCCAGTATGGTAAATATGGCTGTCGTTACATTGCGTGTTACGATTTGTTGGTAGTACGCGGAGCACGCATATTTGTTGTTTATTGTTGTGACCACTGATTTTGTGATAAACATACTTAAGCTTTTAGTATTTATAGCTTTAGGCGCAGAATATTTAAAGGTGAAATGAATAGGAGAGGAAAAGATTCACGTCGAACAATAAACTTGTATAGCCTCACGAGCCGAACTAGGAGAAAAAAAGAGAGACAGACCCGAGTCAGACAACCTAGAAGGGGAGATCATAATGAAGTCATAGCCTGGTAGAGTAAAGACACTATGTAGTCCCGACTGAAAGTCGGCACTGTTATTACTGTAAATATTCTTGTAAATAAGGGTGTAAATAGACCGATGTAGTTAGGATAGGATGTACCAGAGTGTGATTCACATCCACGCACTAACCCTTCCCCGACCGATCCAGAGCTATCCCAGCCCCGACGAAGGCAGAACTGACCCCAGGCAGCCAACGGCTGCTATGCAACGAAGAAGGTTCGGAGCCAGGAGAATCCTAGTTGAGGGTAATCAATTAACACCCCAGTCTTGGGGGTGTGACAGGTAGTGTGTAGAGACGGGTTAGAACCTACACGCCCGCTCTACACCATTACAAAGTGGTGCCAGTGATGGTGGGGCCAGCCAACGAAAGGATGGCGACGGAGTAATTTAGCATCATTTTGTTTAACCATCCCCGTCACCACGGTAGTACAATTGGTGACATAGGTGGGATAGTGATAGAATGTTCGCCTGCCACGCGGGCGCCAGTTATGAATTAGTAGTTTACATATGGCGGCAGCGGTGGGATATCGAACCACACCTGTCGCCGCAGCATAACAAGGTCATTGAATTTTTCAATTTACCTAATCCTTCCTATGGGCCTGTCGTCGACTCAGCCTCTAACAAATATACGTACCAGAAATCTTCCTGGAGGGTAAAGGGCGGCCGGCGCATAAGGCTGACAACTTCACAGCCATCTATGAGATGATTCTAGAGAAAATGTTGGGAGCCTCGATGTATCAAACTCTATGGGTTTTCATGGCCTGTTACAGGGATAGCTTTACCTTTTAACCCCCAATCAGTTTCATGGCGTATTGCTTACACTGAGAAGCACAGGAACAATTTTACCTTTTCTTATATCTGTTTATGTTTAGAACTAGCTGTACCCGGCCACACGTTTCTGTGACTCAGTCTAACGAAATATTTCAATTCAAACGCAGATCAATCGACGCAGCTCAATCGCACCGCCAATTGCACTGAAAAATAAGGAAAACAGTTAAGAAAACGAAATGAAAAACAATGAAAAATAAACTATACTCACGAAATGAACGCTGTGGTAAAAGACACAGCCCAATTCCAACGCAATGTCACACAATTAAATCA
>NW_019733841.1:360748-362958 GCF_002891405.2 Cryptotermes secundus | reverse complement strand
ATTATTATCATTATTATTATTATTGCACTGCGGCCACTTCTGGCCTATTGTACCAGCCCCAGATGATAGGTGAGGGTGATTGTGGAGCAATTGGTGGAATGAAGATTGGCAGGGGAAACCGAAGTACTCGGAGAAAATCCGACCCAGTGCCACTTTATCCACCACAAATCCCACTTGACCAGACCCGGGATTGAACCCGGGACGCCGCGGTGGGAAGCCAGTGACTAACCGCTTGAGCTATGGCGCGGTCAAGTTTCACTCTATTTCTGATTTTCTCGTGTTGTCCTTTCTAGCGAACTCCGGAACTGCCTTATGAGCGGCTACATGGATGCATCTATCTATACTTTTCACTGTTTGCCTTTCATTATAAATTTCATGTCTCATTCAACGCTATAAAACTCATGGAGTTTAAATCGCACAGTTATTACCTAAGAATAAACACTTCTTCGATACAGACACACACAGACACATGCACATGGGGAAAGCTGTCGAATAAGAGCCAAGTTTATTAACATTAAAACAACATACCATTTATCTCTAAAGTTGAGAAATGGCTGACGACGTGAAATTTCATAAAATTCCTATAACTCAGAGCGATGGTATATATATATATAAGCTTAGATCCACCGAGACCTACAGGGCGAAGCTAAGGGAACCCACGCCACAAACTGCACGTATCTTGGAGGCTTGGGAGCATCTCAGATCCAAACACATGCTGATACATTGCATGGAAGAACGGAACATCACGCGCAGCAAAGACAGTCTTGGGATTTGACGCAGAAATAGTTGACTGAGAAACCGACGCGGTCTCCTTCTGTGGGTTACTTTATGGCGTTTTCACTAGCGAGACCGGGGATGTCCAAAGTTTAGTTACATTGCCGCATTTTGTCTCGCAAATGTTTTGCAGGACCGGAAAGTGATAAAGGCAAAGGTAAAGTTGTTCTTGTGCTTAATTAAGCACCATATCATGAAGACATATGACGGAGTGGAGGTGCAAATTCACTTTTACTGGCCTCTTCAGTAGACAAATGTGAATGGTTAGCTTCGCGCTCCGGCCGTTTTATCTCAGGAGATGGAGCCTCCGGTACCCATTGCATAGAGAGCTGGGTGATCCCCAGAGTTGGTCTGGACACTGGGGAGAAGAGAACTGTCGGGAATCGAACTCCGGCTGTCCAATCTGTAGCCTGTCACTATGCCGACCGAACTATTCCGGAAGAAGTGCCAAGTGTTTTCTTATAAGCGTAATGAAGGCAGATACTTCAAATTAGTGCGACAGATGGCGCTGCTTTCAGTTGTTCATATGCTTTTAAATTCTAATTTTTAAAAATATTCATGTTATCAAGTGATAGAGTGTGACTATAGACGGGGTTTGGATGATTAATCGGATTTATTGGACAATTATACGCACAGCTCGTGACTACAATTTACGAATCATAATCACACACAGAATAGCGTTCTCAGTCACGGTCTTCACTGCGTTGCTT
The DNA here is from genome assembly GCF_002891405.2 of Cryptotermes secundus. NCBI lineage: Eukaryota > Metazoa > Arthropoda > Insecta > Blattodea > Kalotermitidae > Cryptotermes > Cryptotermes secundus. The sequence continues at coordinate 361,474 of NW_019733841.1, read as the reverse complement.
GGTAGTGGCTTCAATGGTCTAGCGTCCTCGGCTTCCTTGTCCAACGGTTCCCGGCCTCGCTGGCTCGTATCTCTCAGCTGCATCTCCCGAGCTGAAGTAACTGGATTCAAAGTGTCGAACTGACTCGCAACTCACAGACTCCTTATGTAGCCTCGACACGGACCACATAGCAAACACCTCTCCCAACAGTTCTATTGCTGCATCACGTAACTGTCGCACGTACTGCGTAGAGAACACAGCTTCCAAGTTACTTACGAATCTGTTGCCTAGCAAAGGGCGTGTTTGCAGATCCGTTCCATAGTAACTGCTGTTTCTGTTAGCTTCACAGTTCTTCTCTTCAGCAAATATGCCCCAACATAAATTAAAAATATTATAGACAAATTTTCACAGCCGCTCCCTAAGTCACATAAATACCTCTCATGGCCGATCCAGGCCCATGGACCATAGTTTGCTCACCCCTGATTTAAAATACGTCAAGTCGAAGGGTAGGATGACTGATGAATGATAAACTGAAAAGGATTAAGAAAGAATCAATTGTGGCCTAATTGGCCTCGGTGTTTTTCTGGAAGGTCTGAGCAAAACCGTGAAAACATCAGTCAGAATAGCCGGTGGTTCGGTTGAGATTCGAACTGACAATCTTCCGAATACAAGTCTATAGCCTTTTTTCTATTGAGATTCGAACTGACAATCTTCCGAATACAAGTCTATAGCCTTTTTTCTATTGAG
>NW_019733841.1:359721-360674 GCF_002891405.2 Cryptotermes secundus | reverse complement strand
TGGAAACCGAACTACTCGGAGAAACCCTGCCCCAGCGCCACTTTGTCCACCACAAATCCCACTTGACCAGACCCGAGATCGAACCCGGCCGCCGCGGTGGGAAGCCAGCGACTAACCGCTTGAGCTATGGCCTTACCGCCAGGCTAGCGTGCTCAATCATGTTGAGTCGATAGGCAGAAAAGGCCACTGGTGAGTCTACTGAACTTTTAGATATAAATTTTAATGTCAAATCACTTGGTTTCGGTCTCTGTCGCTATCAATAAACACATTAAAGTTTCGCTGCTTGTACTTCAAAATGTGTACCTTAGGAGACAAAGCCCCACTTCGCATGCAGGGCGATGTCAGGTGAATATGAAAAGGTCATGGACGCAGCGTGCACTTCACAGCTAGATCTGCATTACAGGCGCGACACTGCATGTAGCTTTCACTAAAATGTTTTAACCGGCATGACTTCCATTAGAATGGCACCATAAACACCAGCAAATAAATTAGTGTTTTTTNAGGTTTCCCCTGCCAATCTTTATTCCATCAATTGTTCCACAATCACACTCACCTATCATCTGGGGCTGGTACAATAGGACAGAAGTGGCTGCAGTACAAGGCACTTAGTCCCACCCCACTAGCAATAACAAAAAATTAGTGTTTTTTCTCCTCTAAAAAATTAACTTGAGGGTGTTTCAGAAAATAAGAAAAGCTGATGAGTCTAGTTTCGCCTAAAAGAGAGGTATTACCATGAAGAAAATTACATTAGGAACAACTTTATAATTTTTACTCTTCGTTTGATATTATTAATGTTATCAGATAAAGAAGGAGATGATAGAAGGGTCAAATACTAATATGGGTGAAATGAGAAATGATTAAAAAAATTTTAGCCAGAGAATCTGAAAGTAAAACTTTACTTCAAGAGTTCTTGAAGTATACCAATACGTGGTAGAGTCATTAAGTTCGTGGAC